>NW_010300375.1:125641-147639 GCF_000700745.2 Antrostomus carolinensis | reverse complement strand
TTTCTAGAATAGCAACTATAGCAACAGGAGGATTTGACTGGGTAGAGGTCAGAGAGTATAAGCTGGTTTTCACTGCTGGTTTTAACATGCCAGCCTCACAATTGGCTATTATTTGTGGTGTTAGGAGCCTTTTCCTGTGATTATATTTAATCTGGTGCTATAGCAGTGCTGAATAATTAAAGCTGACAGCAAAAAAATGAAGTATCTATATACCTTTGAGAACAACTTCAAAATAATTTGATGTCCCAATTCTTTCAAGAAGATTATTAACAAAAGAAGTTATCCACAGGGCAGAGAAAAACATGCTTTGAGGGCATCTGTGCATCTTTTCCACAGCATATTGCACGGAAAAGTGTCACCAGTGGCAATCATGTGGAAACCCCTGGTAACTGTGTGTGCGTGGTTTCTATAGGTGTGTTGGGGATAAAAACCAAACTCTCACCATCAGGGGAGGAGAGTGCAAAGCTGGGGCTTGAAGCTCAGGCAAAGGGACGTTCCCGTGCACCCTCTAGCTCATGCAAACTTCTAGGTAGAAGTTTAACTTCTAACTCATCAAGTTAAAGATAAACCCTTATCTTCCCTGGGTTGCTTGCATTAAGTTCCACAAATCCTGAAGCCGTTAAATGCACTCAGACATGGGCCTTGGTGGAGCTACTTGCATATTCAGTTACACAACTTTGTACAAAGGTGTTTAGCTGGTCAGAGACATCAGAACCCTAGATGATATCTATTTAAGTTTAACTTCTAACTCATCAAGTTAAAGATAAACCCTTATCTTCCCTGGGTTGCTTGCATTAAGTTCCACAAATCCTGAAGCCGTTAAATGCACTCAGACATGGGCCTTGGTGGAGCTACTTGCATATTCAGTTACACAACTTTGTACAAAGGTGTTTAGCTGGTCAGAGACATCAGAACCCTAGATGATATCTATTTGCAATTATACGTACTAATTGGGCACATAGCTCAGTAAGCTGCCATTTGCATACATCTGTGTGTACCTGCAAAGCCCTGTCTTCAGGCACAGATTTGCTACAAGCCAGCACTCACACGGCCGTCGGTGCAGCCCTGAGCTCGAGAAGAGCAAGACAATTCCCTCTCTAAAGCCATCGGAAAGAGACAACTTATTTCCCTGGAATCAGAGCTGCTTTAGGTTGCCCTTCTGCTGAAAACTTGGTTGTATCTGTGTTGAGTTTGGAAAGTTATCACATGCCCATGAAGTGGCTTTATTTACACGCCTGTTCATGTTTGTGCACCACATGGAGCAGTTTAGGTTTTGGTTTTTTGTTTGTTTGTTTGGGGTTTTTTGGTGAAGCTTGAGTGTCTGCTTTTCATAATATGGCCTGCACGCATTCAGATTTGCTCTTGCATAGGGTAATAAACCTTTCGTGCCTTTTAGGGGTCTCATTCCTTCAAGGCAGACATAGCAAGCTGCTTTGCTCTCTGTTTTGGCCTAGGGTTTTATTCCACTCTCTGGATACACACGTATAGCTATTCCGCAGTATATACATAGTGTAGAATAAAGTATATATGTACACATTTATGTAGTTGGAGTCTGGGAACAAAGAAATGCGTCTCTATAGAAATATATGGAGTGAACCTCTTGGCAGGGAAATTCAGCTGTGGAAGATAGACTGTTGCTCTTGGGGCTGGTATGTCCTGCAGAGGCAGCAGCAAAGCAGCACACAGGGGCTGGCCTGGGGCTCAGTGCTGGCCTGCAGTGCTGGGATGGAGCCCGCAAGGGTCTGCTGCTTTTGCTGGGAGAAGCTCATGGGGCTGCAGAAGCTGCACCATGGCGTTGTGACTTGAATCCCAGGCCCTGTTCCCAGCTCTGCCTTGAATTTGTGTATATTTAGCTTGTGACTTCTGTCCTTTTCTTCTTTCCTGCTGCTCATTCGGGTTTATTTTGCTTATTTAGCTTATCGAGCCCTTACAGCAAAGTCCATCTCCTTCTGTACAGATATAAAGTACATTACATTTGGTGCATTTATGTTATGCCTATCTGGTACATATTGAGCTGCTGTGAATTGAGTATCGGTTGAGTTTGTATTGATTGGGATCATTAATAGTTCCCTCCCACACTGGTACTTGCAGAGCATTTGGGTCAGCACTGGTATCTGACTTGGATGTGTCCTCAGCACAGCTGCAATGCCCATGGCAATAGCAATCGCTGCACAATGGAAATGTTGCTCCTCCCTTCAGCTCATCCTTTCTTTGGGGACTTTTCCCCATCTTGGAAATCTGCTAATCCACGCACTGCTAAGAATTGCTAATTAAACCTTCAAGTCTCGTAAAAGGACATGCTTCTTTTTCTCTGCTCTGATCCCTTGTTCAGTACAACTTATCTTACCCTCTCTTGGCATTTAGCTGTTTGTGGGGTTTCTATATGATTGTGGTTATTAAATTATGTTCATACTGCATTGCTGCTTTTTGCAGCATCCCTACAAGTGACTCCCCTTGCTGCTAGGACGGCAGATGCACACAACATTAGGTGAAGAAGATTCATCCTCCTGTGGTGGGAGTTCCTCAAAATGGCTGAAAATCAAGGCAGTAAATCAAGTGCATAAATATTCACATCAAAGTCTAAGCCTGCAGAGCACACAGAAAGGCCACATATTGTTAAATCTCCCATTATTTATTGCTTTATCAGACAGAGGCATTATTGCATTGTAAAGGATATATACTTTCCCCATCATGAGGAGGAAAGAACCATCCTGCCCTGGCAAATCAGGATATAAATTGCTGAGATATGCAAGGCTTGATCCTAAGCCCATTGGAGTTGAGGACAGACTCTTATGGCTGAGAAGTTGTGTTCCTGGTCACATTTTTTCCCCCTCTCTCTTTCTTTCAATTACCTGGAAGAAAATAAAAGCCTTAAAGCATGACAGCTAGTGTTGTTTAAGGAAGCGGGGGGTCAGTTTTTTGGTTGAAAATAGGGATTATTTGGGAAAAGCACGGGGCAGTGAATTGTTGATCAAACGTCAGAGAAAGCCCCAGCAATGAGTATCTCAGACCCCCATGGCCAAAAGCAAAGGCAGGATCCTGCCTTCTGTGACCCATGGTGAAACACATAATCAGAAATTCAGTGTTACGTTGTGTACCTTGAAGGATATATTTCCATCTAGATCCAGAGAGGATCTAGATCAGACTGATCTTTCAGTTTAATGGTTAAGTGGAGAAGCATAAGATATTTCTGCGAGTTAACCTGGAGCTGAAAGAAAACGTGGGAAAAAAACAGCCAACAGTTCCCATTTGGGATCAAGCAGGATTATTTTTTTCTCAGATTGAAATTAAAATGGTGTTTGGGTTGGGGTTTGGTTGGTTGTTTGTTTTTTTATCTTTTACCCTTCCTTAAGACAGACATTAAACTAGATTCCAAAGGATTTACCTTAAAACCCAACAGCAATGTTAACAGCCAAGATATTGCCCATTTTATCTGAAAAAATAAAATGTTCCTATAGTGTTTTCAAGGCTGAAAAGCAGAGATGTGCTGGAGCTGAACAACAGTAATCACAAGTACTGTGTAAACACGTGAACATTACTCCAGGTTTCTGGTCAGCAGAGCTGGTGAGCCCTCTGTCCACCCCGTAGCCGTGCACATGGCTCAAGCTTGGCGTTTGGCAAACACAAGTCTTGGAGCAAATGTGACTGATCCTGCAGTCAGTTCTTGCCACAGGGAAAGCAGATTCATTTGCTTCATGATAATAGTTTACAGGAAGAAAGTCTTATTTTCCCCCAAAAGTACAGCTTGGAAAAGCCACAGCTCTTTGTGGCTTCCCACAATGTATGTGAAAGCAGGTCTGGTCGCTGAAGACTGTGCAGTTAAGTAGTACTTGAGCAAACCAAGCCACGGAAGTTATTGGGTTTTTTGGACTGTTTTGAAACAATGAGCCTTGAAATGTTGGTAAACTCTTTGTAAAACGGTGCTGAGGCAAGTCCTGTTCTTTTGGATGGGAAAGTCTTGTGATTCATTGAGGAACGACCATTGTCAGTGTTTATTTATATTGTCTTCCCTTCCTTTTATTCAAAATTGAAAGAATTAGTATAAATTGGACTAATTTTTTGCTTCACCCTCCAAACAAAAATATTTCTGTAATAAGAAAAATATTAGGTATGTGGGTTCAGTGCTGTTTTGTTACAAACATACCTGCCTACAGGGAATGCACTGAGGGTAAGGGAGACTGGCAGATTTAGATGTGGAAGAAGTTCTCTAGTGAGATTTGATTTAGGGGGCTAAAACATCCACAATCACCAGCTCACAGGAAAAAAAAAAGTTCTTTTTTCCTACCCTATGCAGCCACCAAAAGTTTTTCTGGGAACTTTAGGGACACTACTGGTCTTAGGGGCTGTTTCTGAGCCCCTGAGACCGTACAGTTGTTACATAGTGGAAAAGACAGATTTATGGTATCTAAAGGAGTCCTGGAGTGTGCATGGAGCAAAGCTGAGTGCTTGGACAGAGCAGGGGTCCAAAGAGGAGCATCTGTTATCCACCTCCTGTGTTCCCCCACCCCAGCAGACACCCAACTGTGAGACTATGAGGGCAAAAAATGTAAAAAAATGTCAGTCTTCTTTTGGGAACTTTATTTTTACTATGTCTGTAAATGGAAAAATTTTGAATCAAAGCTATTTCCACAGGGAACCAAACAGTGCAAGGTGTTTGTTTATCTCCTTGTCACTAATAAAACCAAACTGCGTTTTAAAAATAGTCCTTGTGCCTTATGCAAACAGGCAGGGAATGATGCAGCAGGTGGGGAATGAGACTGGAAAATGAGCGATCTCGTAATTATTTCTCCATCTGCCATGAGGTTTGGGGAAGCTCCCAGGTCTCTACTCTGGAGATACAGTGCCCTCCTACCAGGAGGTATTTGCTACTGCCTGTGATGTACCACCTCTGTGACCATCACGCTTCAGGGCTCGCAGCCCTCTGTGTCCCCAGCCTTGCAGACAGCGTGCGACCAGAAATGAGCTACCCCGTTCTTCTCTTGGGGCACTGCCCAGAAATGAGCTACCCCATTCTTCTCCTGGGGCACTGCAGTACTAACACCTCTTTTCTCAAGCTTATGCCAGACACAAACATCTCTCACCCATCTCTCTACCCAGTAGGAACCTGCTGTGGAGGAATGGGTTTTCCTCCCTTGTCATTTATTGACTGCAACCAACAATTAGGCTGGGAACCACCAGTGCTTTCATGCAAACATTTTTAGGGCCAAAACCTCAAAATAGAACCTGGGGTAGCAAGATTGCAATCTCCTGGGGGACTGATCAATTGAATATAAGAATTCCTTAGAAAGCCAGGCATTTATTTCTCATTACATGGGATTTTTATGCCAGGCTCTCCTCTCACACCCAACACAAAGCACATGTCTTGGGGTAGATGGTGGGGGACCCTCCTCCTGGTGTAAAGAGAAGAAGAAAGGAGCTGCAGGAGGGCAGATGTTCTTTCACTTGCTAGCTGCATTCTGCTCACAAAAGCCATCATGTCTCCAGTGGGAGAAAACCAGAATCACTCGGTGTGCTTGGGCAACCTGATTGGATATTCAATATTTGTGTAACAAGCTGCAACCAGGAGAAATAGGAGGGCTGTTGTAACATTGAGCAAATGAGAATGGATGGACTCCTGGTGCATTGCAAGCTGCAGGTCAGCCAGCGACTGGCAGTGAGGAGGGCTGGTGTGGACACCTGCAAGTCCTCATATTAAAGGTCTTGATAAAGCTCTTGGTGTGTTAGTAGAGGAATGAGGCTTTAAGTGCAAGAACAGGAGAAAGGATGGGACAGACCTGGAGAAACAGCATTGCCTAAACCCACAGATCATCTTCAGCTTCTTCATAAATAACATTAGTTTTCTTCTGTTTCATTTATGCCTAGCTAAACAAATGCAGGCACCGAGGATGCAGCACTGTACTACATGGAGTAAATGAGGGAACTACTACACAGGCTTGCGTTTGTGAAATGTTTTTAAACTGCACATTTGTCAGCATATAAATGCAATACTGAGAATCATTAGGACTAAAACAGCAGCAGGAAGCTGTAGACATGACCTACAATTGGCCTGGGATGGCAGAACCCTTCATCTTTATCTACTGTTCTGTATATTAAAATTTAAATCAAAGTTAAACAGAGCTGAGTCTGAAAAAAGCACACACGTCTGTAAGTGATTAACCACGCGTTTCAGTGCCCGTGCTGAACACCCGTTTCTTCAACCCTTGGCCCCGAGTGGGAAGAGTTCTTGCCACACGAGATAACACTACTGGCTGATGTCAGTAAAGCCCTGCACGTGCGCCAGTGCCTGCCAGTTCGGTGTTTATAATCCAGCCAAGCTTATAATTCTTCAGGGTGGGCCATTAATGTTAGATGAAAAATCAGATAATGAAAATTGTTTTTATAGTAAAGAATATTTTATTACCTCCCAAGACAAAGTAAGATGCATGATGTTGCAGTTCATTTTTTCTGGCCATCAGTCTTCCTTCAGGCACGCGCTTTATAAAAGGCAAGATATGAATCCAAGAGCCTCACTTTACTCAGCAGAGTACTCTCTCAATTAGAGAATAAAGACTTTTTCCCTCTGATTAGGGGAAAAAGGTCAGGGAATGACTGCACCACTTTCCACCTAATTCACCGCAATTCTTAATGATGCTCTAGACAAGCAGAGGTGGAGGGCTCTGTGAGAAGGGGAGATGGGCATGGTGGGGTGTACGAGACAAGGGAGATGGTGGCCCTCATGGTACCATTTGGCTGTTCCATGGGTCAGACAGTGGATGTTTGAACCCTTCTGCAAGAGGAAAGAAAGGTTGGGAGGCTGCCCAAATGCCTACACGGTCCACTCATTTCTAATTTTTTCTGAGTGCAGTACTTAAAACACAGCAGAACGGGTACTTCAGCACAGTAAACAGGTGCAGGGCTGTAATGTCTAGCATGGAACCCTGTTTTTTTTTCTCCAAAGCAGGTCATGGGCATCTCCTTCCCTTCTCTTTTTGCAGGTTTACATGTGTGTGTGTCCCAGCACCCTCCAGCTCTGTCCCTTGCTCCTGATGCACACTCCCTGCCCAGCTCCACCGTGGTAGACTGCAGGCAGGCAACCCCCAAGACATTGCATGTGGGTGCAGGGTAAGATTTAACACTGTGCAGCTATTGATTAGTCACTCAGGGCCTTACAAATAGTGCAGTCTGAGTAATAACATACAGTGAGTGCAGATGCAGTAACTGTCAACACATCAAACCTGAGGGAGAAGAAAAGAGCCTTCCCTGGAAACTTTCATGTGTGGACAGGTGCTTTGCTGTGTGGGTAGACATATTTCACCACCATTGCCATGCAGTGGTGGATAGGTGACAAAACACCTCCAAAAAGATGGAACAGGAAAGTTAGAGCACAAAAGAGCTTTCAATGAGATTTTCTTTCATAGGGAGCAAAACGAAAACAATGCTACAATTTTTGAAGTGAGCTGGAACGTGCTGGGGCGTGAGGTAAGCCCCTGTAAAGGTGGGCTGGGAGTGTCCGATGTGGTTAAGCACACTGAAGTGTTCATCTGGAGTGTGGCCTGTGGCAGGCATTACTCACCACGAGGAAGCCACGTGAGGGGCTCACGGGGGTTTGCACAGGAGCTACAGGTGATGGGACAGCCCCGAGCCCCGGCCACGCCGGCTGCAGCAGCCCAGGGCTCAGCAGGGCCACACTCAAGTCCCAGCTGCCAGCGCAGCCAGGTGCATTTTCAAGCACAAGGTCCCAACAGACAGAAGGAGGATTTTTATGGGGCTCAGCCTTGCCAGTGCACCAGTCCTGGGCTCTGGCTTTAGGAGCACAGCTTGGGGTCTCCAGCTGGCAAAGGGAGGTGTGTGTCCCTCAGAACTATCTGTCAGCATTGCTCTCCTGATGCTGCGGCTGATTTCCCAGTTATGTTTGGAGATGACAGCACTGTCACTCAGCTGTGCTTTTTTTACAGTAGCTAAAAAGTCATATAGTAAGCAAAACTCCCAAGCTCCTAATGAAACCTCTCTCAGGAGGGAGTTTTCTCATCAGATTATTGACTAGTGTTTTGCTAAAAGGCATGTATTAAAACCTGGGACTCCTGGTAATTCCAGCCCCAGGTTTGCTGAAATCCAGAAGAAAATGGGATTCCTCAGTATCGCACAGCGCTGAAATATTCTGTGGGACGGGCGTAAGTGAAAGGGTTTGACCCAACATGATCAGAAGTGTCACATGGAGAATTTCATGCCATTCAAAGTTGTGCAGCTAACAGCACCTGCACGAGAAGGGGTCCCACCAAAGGCTGAGCCCATCCACCCTATATCACCTTCTCCCACTGAGCCCCCAGAGGGAAAAAAATAAGGAATTAGAAGAATCAAAACACAACAAGAATCTTCCAGACTTAGAGACCATGCTCTGCTTTTAGCATGCACTTCAAGTTGGTTTCATTTGCCTTTAAGCAGCTTTGTCTCACATTTCCCCTCCCCTCCTTACTTTTAAACACTCAAGAGGAGACCTTCAGGGCTTGGTCTGGAGCCCTCCATTGGCCCTGTGCTGACTCTAGCTGTAGCCCCTTGCATGGATGGGATCTCCTCCATGGCACTGCGGTTCTTCCAGCATGTCAGAAAAAATTCCTTTAAACATACCTGTAATGGAATTCATGTGAATTAGTCCTGCTGCTAATTGTGGAGAAGAACCACTGGCAAAGCAAGGAACGCATCACTTGCAAATGAGTATTAAACTCATTGGGAAATGGAACCAAAAGAAGAACTGAGTCAACACAGACTCTCCTCCCCTTGGGAGACAGAGCTGCTTTTGGGTGGCAGCAGAAATCTCCTTATCACACCCAGCACAGGCTGCTGGCATGTTTAGCACATGCAGCATCTCCATGTCTGCACACAACGGTGGTGCTGGATACCCACAGGTGGATTTTGATGTGTTGCAATGGCCGTCACTTCATGGACTCTCTTAGCAACAAATTGCAGGGGTGAGCTTAGACAAAGCGCTCCGAGCCTTCCACTCCACTTCCCAGGGGCACAGTCCCCACCTCCCCTCACAGAAGGAATAAATCTTGTCTTTCCCTTGCCTGTGACAGTGCCAGGCTGATCCAAACTACTCGTTCGTCCCCACCCAGCAAGACCAGAGTGGAATCCTGCATGCTCCAGGAGGTGCGGGATGGCTGCGCTGCCCCCACCTTGTTGGGCTTTCTGCAGAGCACAGGGGCTGCTGGGTGGGGTTTTTGCAATAATTGGTGGGTTTCTGTGGGAGCTACTAGATAATGGTCAGGTTTCTGTGGAGCCACACTAGAAAACATGGAGGAACTTGTCATAAGACACAAGCTATATTGCAGTTTAATATGGACATGGAAAAGAGCCAGGCTCAGCTTTTCTTTTCACAACAATTTATGGCTTATTTCAGTATATTTTAAATAGATAGTATCTTTTTGTTCTTGATTCATCTCAATCCATCCAAAATCCGAAAAGAATTAGAATGAGAAAAGGAAATCGAGGGTGGTCAGCAATTGAGCCAAAACATTAGACAAACACAGAAAGGAAAGCAGCCTGCTTGTGTGAGAGCAACAGTATTTGGGGTTAATGACACCTTTTATCCAGATTGGAGTGGAGAAAAGGAAATTCTTAAGACTTAAAAATATTGCTGTAGTTCTTAGCCAGCTCCTGTTTTGAAGTTATTTATTTACTGTGACTAATTTAGACTTTAAAGTGCAGTCAGTGCCTCACACGTGGCATTGCCTGGGCTGTGGGCACCAGGACTCAAGGCACTTGGAGCCCGGGAAGGAAAGGCTGCTGGTTCTTAGCAGCAGTGCCAGCCTTGCTCCGGCGCCTGAAAATAAAAATCATTAATGCTGAGCTAAAGTGGGTTTCACATTTGTGCACGGGGATGCTCACGTACCAAAATGAAAGCACGGATGCAGAATTAGATCACTGGCTCATTATTTCTCATCTTGCCCTATTTTTGAATAATTAATCAGCCCAGAGACACTAAGCAGCCAAGTGTCGTGGCAGTGCAGAGGTGAGTTGGGAAGGGCTGTGGGCTGCAAAGCTCCCGGCAGCAGGACTGGCTCCGGGCTCAGCTCTGCAGCTGCCCCTGTTCTAAGGGTAAATATGTTAATTGTGTTCAACCGACCATCACTTCTCATTTTCTGTGCCCAGGGAGTGGGGTGAGGCAGGCAGCATTTTAAATACCCCCCACCAGAAAAGTCTCTTCTGTAGGCTGAAGAGAGCGTGTCCCACTGCCCCTTTCCTGGCACAGGCAGCCTCTCAGTCTGCCATTAATAAGGATGAGAAAGGGGGGTCTGGGGGGATTCTGGGTTCTATTATGGCAGTGCCACTTTCAAATTCCTTCAGTTCTGTGTGACGCACATCGGGCACGAGCCGAGCTGCACCAGGCGGAGAGCTGGGCTAAAAATAAACCCGGAGCGTCGCTGCTGTGTTAGTCTCCCGTTGATATTTCTTGGTTTGTTTTATAACATCTTCAAGGCCAGTCAAATGGAGGGGAGGGGGGGAGAATTTTTGCTTTTGAGGCTGGATCAAGAGCCAGCTGGTACAAATCAGTGTCCTGTCACTGAATGGCTACACAGCATTCAGTTCATTTTGGTGACAATTCACACATGCTAGAGCATACTAAATAAAAAAATACATCTATGCTAATTCTTAATCTGTCCTTGTATTGATACCAGTTTAATTTATGTTAATTAATTAAATGTATGAATGAATTAATTCAGCACTTACCTATCTGTGTGAAAGAAAGGGACCGTGGTGCAACTCACACTCAGCAGGTAGCCGAGATGGCAGTCCGAAAGAGAGAGACCGGGGAACAGGAGGTGGTGGTCCAGTAGGCGTCAGGTTAAGGACTTGGCTCTATGGAGAGAAGGACTGAATCAGAGAGAAAAGCTTCCAAACAGAGAATTTTGGAAAGAAAGTGCATGCTTTTAAGTACATTCAGACATTGTATTAATTGTCTGGAAGGTGTAAGGTCTCTGCAGTACTGCTGCCTGTCCCGGAGGTCCCAGTCGCGCTGTCCCCAGCCCGTTACCTTGTTCAGTGAATAAATCACTTAAATGCTTTGCTGGCAGGCTGTGCTGGATGTCACAACCTGGAACCAGCCCTTCACCTGCCCCGGGCAGGGATGTGCTCTCTGCACGACAGGGCTGGCTGGGGAATCCACAAGCCGAGCACGTCGGCTCCCGCTGAGCCAGCCTTGCACCGCTCCCCTGCGCCTGCCCAGCGAGCGGGGCCCTCGACCTCTTCTTCTCATGTCACTTTTGCAAAACTATCTTAAGGAAGAGCATTTTGGAGCAAGATTTTTAAAAAGGTCTGGTAGGAGGTGTGGAGGTTGCGTGGGGCAGCAGCAAACTCCTTCACGTGTGAACGCCAGAGATGTGCCTGGCTCAGCTCCAGGGGCATGGGCGAGGCATGGCTGCATCCCTGCGCTGTGACAGACACCCACCTGCCCCTGAGCCCCCTGCCCTGGCAGGGCCCACTGTGGCCGAGCTGCTGGAAATCAGCTCTCATCGCTTCTTCTTTCTTCCTGGAGGCAAAAAGTCATTTCTTCCTCTGAAGGCCGGGGAGCCAGAGCTGTTGTCTGCTAATGAATGCAACCCATCAGTGAGCAGTAATGGAAAATCGAGGATGACGTGGCAGGCAGCAGCTTGCTTTCAATGCACAAAAAAAAAAAAAGACCTTTTAAATTTAAATTTAGTGAGGAATTAAAAGCACATATAGGCGGACTCTATTAGAAAGTGAAATATTTGATCTTGGCTATTAATCTGCTCTAAGAATACTTTTATTTCCTTGCCATATGTATCCAGTGATAGACTTTCATAAATGAGATCACATTAAAATGTACTTTATGTTTCTAGTCAAATATCTCATTATTATGCAAGTCCTAGTTAGGAGAAAAAAAACAATTACAGAAGCAGACTAAGAGGGGTAAATTATTTTAACTCATTTGTACATGTGAAAGAGAGAGAAGAGAGCTGTGTGGCATGTTTTGCTGGAATTCGTTCAGAGGTGAAGGGACCACTGGCAGCCTGAAACCAGCACAGAAGAACATGACAGATGTTTCATGGCGAGAAGGAAAAAGCTGTTTATATCTTACAACTTACATTGGCAGATTAAGCACAAGTGTCCATTTTACGCCTTAAATAGCCGGACACCCAAACCTGTGTCATATTACTGCTGCACTTCAAACGTCTTTTCATTTCTGTTTGAGCGGACGGACAGAAGACCCAGCAGGGCTCACAGCATCTGCTCGGCCACGCTGCTGCAGCAGACAGCTTTGCTTCTAGAGTCACAAATGCTGTGGATCCAAACGCTTCCCCAGGACAGGGTAGTGACTAGTGCACAGAAAACATGTACATTCACATCCTCCTGTAGCTGGAGCTGAAAAGTCCAATCTGGCCTTTTCTAGAAGAGGGTCACAACCACAGGTTTAAATCAAACACTTTTGGATCATGTTAATACTATTTATAAATTAACCTGGAATTCCTTGCCCATGAAATTAGGATCCTGGCATGAAACCCTTTGATTGTGAGTGGCCCAGAACAAACCCATGCTTGGCAATTGATGCCAGACCACGCGGTGTCTGAACCTGGTCCCCCCGATTTCCCCCAACTCCAGGGTTGGCCCTTCCTCATCTGGTTGGGCTCAGCAGCTGGTGTCTCAGCTGTGCCCTCTGTCACAGCCCTGCAAGCCAGTGCTTCCAGCCAAGGGCAGCCAGGTGAAGGAATAAACCACACTGAAGTGCTGATTTGGGACCAGAATAGCCAAAATCATCTTTCATAAAAGAATGAAAAATTGCCATCCGTGTCTGGTTTTAACAATAGTAGAACCTCATAAATCTCACGCTTTTTAATCATTAATAGACGGCAAAGATTTACAGCTGTTTGCATTTGTGAAGCCTCAGATTACTAACAGTTTCTGATTTTTAGAAAAGAGACTACAAATTCATTAGTAACAGATGAAGAAATGTCAAATATCCAGGCACCGAAATGAAATCCCTATTGTCAAGGCAATTAACTACCTCATTTCTGTTGCACTTGGTTTACTGTGCCTGCCTATTGGCAAACTGCTCTGCACTAAGTTTTGTGTCATTACCATGAATTAACCATCTTCTACACTCTATTAATATTACTTACGATCAAGACAGATTAGGCATGGCGGATGAAAAAAGATGTGATGACGCTATCTCAAGTGGGCAGAGATACATAGGCTTTCAAGCCAGCATGATGCTGTAGACAGCTCAGACAGACCTTTCCGTGATGCATCAGGATTTTTGTGCGTAGCCTCAAAGAGCGTGCAGATTCTAGCTGCAGTCCACAAAGAAAACAGAACATGAGCACCTGGTAGCTTGATGCCTTTTTTTTTTTCTTCCCCTTTTCTTTAAAGTAGCAGCCAATGACACATTTGGAGATAATTAAAACAATGGCTGAGCTTTTTTTAATATGCCATGAGTATTAGCAGCTGGATGAGGAGTAAGCCAGCAAAAAAGCAGCTTACTTCTTATACCATCTATAAATAAAACCAGGCAGAAAACTGAGAGCAGTCTCTTTTTAATATTTTTTTTTTCACAGAAAGTATTTTCTTTGTGCCAGGACTAAAATATTAGCTCTGTGTTCTCTCCTCTGTTTAAACAGACCTCATTGCATCTAAGTAAGTGCCACTGAGTGGAATTCCTGAACAGCAGGTGAAAAGAAAACACAAGATCAAAAGCAGTTCTGGCTGCCAAGAGAACCTGCAGCACTGCTTGGGGGTGCATGAAAAAGTCAGGCAGACTCCTGGTGGTGTCAGAGACTTTTGGAAGGTCATCAAGGAGGTTTTTTTCAAGCATCCCACATCAAAAAGCAGCACTATCAGACAAACTTGCAATACATCATGAGGATGGTGCTTAATATACCAATCACCCACTTGTATGAGAATTTAACTGTTTTTCCCCATTGCATCCACAGAAGCAGCTCTAAGAAGTCAGTGCTGAGAGCAGAGCCTGTGGTTAAGAAAGTAAATGTAAGTGCTCATACTGGGTGAACATTAGGCAATGGCTGGTTTGGATCTGTAATCCACTGGGGGAACTATGGAAGAAAAGTGTCTTTCTGAGCTCATCCTTTCAGTTAAAGGCAAAGGGCCCATATTTTGCTGTCCTTGTAACCAGCCAGCCCTAACATTAACTCCCATTTCTGCACCAGGCTGCCTATTCCTATGCCCATGACTAGGTCCTTTCTCTTTTGGGGTGATGTACACTCCAGGGATGTATGGAAGAAAGTGCTCCAACACTCCTCATAGTCAGTGGCCTTCAGAAAAGAGACCTAAGTCAAGCTCTAAGCTAATCTCTTCTACCTCCTCTACCATTCCCTGACATCTTTGGGAAAGGCAGGGAGAATCTGGCCCAAAAGCAGCCATCTGAGTTTGAAACTTACAAGAACTTGGCCCAAAAAGCTTGGACATGTCTCTGGATCCCGTGGGGCAGGCAGCACTGGGAGCCCTGCGATGTCCGACCCATCTCCCAGCACGGCCGCTGGCAGCCGCACTGCCTGTCAGGCTGCAGTTAGCGCCGTGCGCCTGTGAGCCATCGTCTGGACCAGCAAAAACTGATCTCCCCATCATTGCTATGGCTGGGAAATGGAGCCTGAGAAATGACTGACTGGCATCAGCACTGGGAACACAGAGCGGTAATGCTTGGTCCCATTTTTCCTCCTAAATATCAGCAAACAGCAAAGTTCTTTTAAATAAAAAACTTACATTAGTGAGGTTGAAAATAATACGAGGTTCACGTCTGGTCCTAAAGACAGCCTTTTTTTTTTATTATTTTAAAATTCTGCATCTGAAAACACAGTATGACAGAAAGCATTTATATACAACTGCAGTGTTTTTGGTATAATACAGTATTTAATACATCCATTTATTTTTCTGCAAAAAAATTTGCTTTGTCAGACAAAAAAACCAAACTCCCATTGACAAAGAATACAGCTAAGGCACATTGTTTTCTGCTAAATGAAAGACAAAAGGGTGCAAAAACGGGTAGTGCAATAATTGCTGAAAATCACATTCTACTACAAGAAAAGCATTCTGACTTTGAACTTTGATTACCGGTCAATTTAAGACATTTCAATATCTCATAAAATACTCCTTTAAATAAATAGCAAAATATCTACATCTTTCAGTGTGTTCCATTTGAAGTTCCAATTTTTTTTTTAAACTTTGCTGTATATACATGGTTTTCTTTTTTTTTTATTCAATAGCTTACAAAATATTTCTGTACAGTTTTATGCATATAATGATCTATAACAAAATAGTTATTTCTTAAAACTATATTACCACCAGTCTTTCAAAGTGACAGAATAGGAATAACTTATTATGGACTATGTTAGGCAATACAAAAATCCAATCAACCCAAAACAAAACCAAAATGACAAAGTCAGAAAAATAATTTCATTAACTCGAATTAATTCTTTTTGTTATCCAAATCTTGTTTTCTATGTAAAACCTTTTCAGTTGCCTTTGGGTTGTATCCGCATCTGAATACCAAAACAGGATGGGATTTGGGATTCCTAAAAGCACTGCAGCCTGCCGGGAATATTGGTGCTACTGAAACATGACAGCTCTTCCTGGAGAAAAGTATTAAAAAAAACCCCAACAGATACAAAGCTCAGCACAAGTCCTTGGTTTCTGCTGACTTTGACAACCTTTGGATGAAGCTCCAAAAGCCAGATTTTTTGGAAATGCATTTATGACTTTGATGACACAGCCCGAGTCTGTTTCTCCTAAGTGCACTGTCAGGTTCTCAACCATCACTCAAAATCTGGCCCCAAGTGGTGAAGTTCTTCAGCTTTTAAGACCATACCACCAAGAGGATATATCTTCTCCAAGCTACCAGTAAAAAGCTGAAAGGAGTGTTACTATGTCATGTCAAAATGAGTGAAATTACTCCAGAATTTGTCTTGTACATCTGAGAGCAGTCTGTCCTGTTATAGTCTGAAGATAAATGAAAAGTTACTAAGTTTGTACTTTGTAGGTAATTAAATCAACCTTCCTTATCTACAGTGAGTTGCAAAAGACAGAGCTCATAATTTCCTAAGGTTGATACAAACCTTTGAGCCTTCCTTTTGCCCAACGGGAAGGTCAATTTCTTCCCTTAAAGACTGCATTTGTAAGCAATTGCTATTGTATTTGTGAAGTGTAAGCTGACAGCAACACAACTGAGCTGTAATAGAAATCTCAAGGTGCCTTTTATTCCTTCCACAACAAACAGAAAAAGTGAGCAAGACGCAGACAACACCTAACTTCCTAACACAGTTTAAGGCCACATTTAGAAAGGATGAAGGTAAGGCTTTCTTTAAGGGGCAACATGCTGGATGCCACAATGGGAACAGACACCGAGTGATCCAAAGCTGATAGGATTCACCCAAGGAAAATCTAAAACAACTTCCTAATTTTGGCCAGCAGGTCTGTGTCTTCTTTTGGATGTAGGCAGGAAAATAAAATGAAATGCCATAGACATCTTGCTCCAGAATATTCCCAGCAAACTGAAGGTGCTCCCCTAGTAAGAGATTGCTGTCTTCTCAGTCGAGGGTGTTAATTACAACAGAACCAAAGACAAGTCAAGTCATTACAATATACAAATGCAGCGCAATGAACCGCGCCTAGAATTGTCACTCTGTTATCAGAGGCACCTGTACAGTATCTTGCTGTTTATTTGGCAAGGTTACAAGTAATACTTCTAGGTTTTAACAAAGTAGAAAGAGAATTTGCATAGATTGTACATTCAGTTCAAGGAGATTTCTGGTACCTTTTTTTTGTTGTTATCAGGTAAACATGTTTGCAGACACAGTGAGGTAGCAGCTGTGATAGCACCCATGAGCAAAAGAAGGTAACGGAGGCAGAAGCAAAGAGCAGAGAGTGATCTACACACTACTGTTAGTGTAAAGGAGCAAAACCAACACAGTACCTGCAGCATCACATCATGTGGGTTAATCGCTGCCAACACCACACTTAACTGGAGACAGCCTGATGCTACCATGGTCCAGTGTCATGTGAGCTGTAAGATCTTGTTGCCTCAATTTTAAATGCTCTCAGCCTGATTCTTCTTTCCCTGACTGCGATGGTGGTGGTGAAGGTTTTCAAAGGCCAGTTTCTTCTGCTCTGTGCCTTCACTGGGAATTACAAATCAGTGCATTTGCTCACTCTTGAAGAGTCTACAGGAAAAAAGGTATTTCCCTTTTTTTCCCTACAAATTCTTCCTCACTGCCCTCAACATTAATTCCCCATTGTTTGGCTCCTCTGTGCCTGGCCACAGCAGTGACTGCCCTCAGCAGGGGCTCTGCAGGCAGGTGTTCCTGCTCCCAGTAACTCTGCTGGGCCCCTCTTGGCAGTGTCCTGTCCCCTCCAATGTGACATCTCTCCTACCCTCTCTGTGGGCATCAGCCCTGCAGCTGTCTTGGCAGAAGCCTGAGGGTTTGGTCTGGAAAGACTTTTTTACATTATGTTTTCAGTTGTCATTTAACATGGGTTTAATATAATGTCCTATGAATCCTTAAGACTATCGTGGAGGCCTTGAATGGTTGAAATAAAAGCACATGTGGATCATTATCTTTTCACAACCAGATTGAAGCAAAGGCCATTGGGAACTTGGCCACTTTCTACCAGGTCAGTCTTACTCTGTTGCTGGAATAACCAAACCTGCTATTACATATATACAATACCCATGCCTGAAAAATCAGGAAAGGATAACTGCTGTCACTTTGACCAACACCTTCATGTGTGTAAGTACTGAGCTGACTGACAGCTGCTCTGAAAAGCAAACTTTTCTGATCTGCAGCTAGGGTTTTGAAGAAGCCCTTTGAAGAAGGGATTTGGCTCACACAAGTACAAAACTGCCTGCACAACAGAAAGCGGTGGAGTTGGCCAAGGTTTCATGTGGCCAAATCCTGAAGCTTTGGGATCTGGGAAGACAACGAGGAGGGTGTGATAGCCGGCAGCAAGCTGGCAGTTCTCTGACAGCTGTAATGAAAGAGAACTAGAGAAATCAACAGAAAGTTGGTCCTCGTTGCCTGGCCACAACAAAAAATCTGGATCTTGTTTTCTTTTTATCTGGGAAGTCAAAGCTGAGATCTCACGGTATCAGCGTTTTTCAGCCTTGCTGTGCAGAAGGCGCCCAGTTTGTTACAAGTTTTGTTGCAGCGCAATTGTGCCAAACTTTTATAAAGTTTCAGCAACTTCTTTACCCTTCATCTCTCCCTTTGGTCAAGTTTAGAATATCCCAGTTCTGTTTCACTGACTTCACGCCTCTGTTCACTATAATCGTAGCTAAGAGTGATGGAAGCTTCATTAGTATTGCAATTAGGGCTGTAAGAGATGGACAGAAGGTGAATGCACATTAGGTGGTCCTTTTGAAGGTGCTGCAGGATCATTGTTAATATGCTGTTAAACAACTGTACACGCATTGTGCACTGAAGCCAATACCTAGGAAAGTCAATTTGTAACACACGAATGCACATTCCTGTATCTCTAGGCTTAGCAATAACAAAGGCTTAACACGAGATACAGATGGACTCCTCTGTATGACACTTGCTATCATGAAGGAATTGTTAAAATTCTCTGCTTGCTGAGAGCACAAAAAATTAAGACATAATTTTAATGCTAAAAAAAAATCTTGACTATCAGAAAATGAAAATACAAATATTACTACTCAATGTCCAAATGTTATCAAAGAACAGAGATGGGCAAATCTGAAAATAAGCTGTCATTTCAGCTATTTCTATTAGCCTCAAGATTTAACATTACCATATAAACAAGTTTGCATAATGCTAAGACTGACTTTGGACATTAAATCACATATGTAGATGTTCTGCATTTGCCACATTCCTTTTTGTGTAATACTGATGGATCACAGACAGAAGTGTTACGCGGCTCTCGTGCAGAATGGACAGGGAATTGAAACAAGCAAAGAGAGAGGACAAATGTGCACATATGGAAATACACCCCTTTCCCACAGAAAGGGATTTTGATCAAAACTGGCTTTCAGTCGGAGTCCTGTTCAGCAAGGACCAGTCAGTGTGACTGGGAAATAACACTGGCACGTTCAAATGAAGATGCATAACTTGCTTGTTTTGTATGAACTGTGGGTCCCTGCTTGGAATTCTCCTTTTCACCAAATGTAAGATCTGTGAAGTTCTTCTCTTCTAACAATCTCTAATATTCATCACAGGCTTCACGTGCCTGCCACTTCAGGACCAGAAAAGCCACAGAGCAGTACGTTGGTCTTAGCAGCTCTCCCACAGCATCAGCTTGGAGCAAGCTCTGATCCTGATGCAGTCTTGCTTTCCATGGTTTTTCTTCACAACTGCAGCACTTTGTAACTCAGACACAGTGTCCCATGTGTAACTTATGTATCTGTGTCTGCATATTAATACCTATAGTAGAGGTTGTTGTTCAGGCCCAGAACTTGACACTGTCCCCAGAAGGCATTCAAAACATGGCAGCTCAACTTTTGATGACTTCAAACACAGACAGTATTTACTCACAGCATACTGTCCCACCTTTTATTTATGCTGGACTTGACTCTGAAGTCCTTACTCAGCATGAGCACTCTGCAGAAGTTCTGCCTGAAAAAGGACTGCAGGACCAGCCTCTTCAGCTTTACATTGGCAAAAAAACCCATTTACATGTTTTAACAGCAGCACTGGGATTGCCAGCTTGCTACAAAACTTTTCTGTAGATGCTTTTTGTCTTTCAGCAAATAAACTAATATAAATTTTGTGTTGAGATATTTTAAACCTAGCATATAATGTAGACAGATATATCAGCAACCATTTGTTTTCTTTCCCCTTTTTGTACCAAAACAAAATAATTTGCACCTTGCATTTTAAACGATAAAAGTGGCAGATTTTCTTCTAACCACAAAAGATGGGATTGTTGCCACATTCTGCTCTAGTTAATGATCAAAACTTACCAACAAAGCACTTACTTACTTAAAAACATTCCTTTCCTGCTTAAGAATAAAAAAAGTATCAAATTTAAAAACCAAGTTATCTGCATGCGTGTGTGTGTGTGTGTGTGTGTGTGTGTGTGTGTGGGCGCACTCTTATACATATGCTTATGTGCAAGACAGACTGAAGATTCTGTGACTACCCCGGTAGTCTTATCGAGAACAATCACTGACTAGGACTGTTAATGAATTTCATTGTGTGCCCTAAATATGATGTTCTTCATTTAATCTGCAGAGCTTGAACCGTGCAGTTGCCATTGCATCAGTGTGACTAAAGCCCTGAATTTCACAGTGAGGATTGGAGGTCCCCAGAAAATTTGAACTTCACAAAGGAATGTTAGATTAAAAACAAGCACTGTTAAAAAAAAAAAAACCACCCTATTGAATAAGTCATAACACTGTGTTTCTATTATATAAAGCTGTTGGCAGCTCTGGTTTTAAACACGCTTGCCTCTAGAGCTGGTTGAAAAGCTGGAACATTATCTTGACTGAAATATTTCAACCAGCTCTCATTGCTACAAGCTTTCCTAAAACTACGGCTCTCATGATGGTCAAAATCAAGACAAAAAAAGAAAGGGAGGTGAGAGGGGAGGAAGGCCTTTTCTTAATAAAGGCAGCTTCAGTTAGTAAAATAACATAATCTTCAAGCTGCAAAAGCAGCACCTACTAATTAGTCATTGACTAAAACATAAATAATAAATACCTAAATTGTTCCTTCTATGCATCCATTTTTGTGCCAGATAAACATTTCAATGCTCTGCCTTAATGCCAGCACAGCTGACACCACAATTTCAAGTCCAAAGCAAACTGCAAGTAGCTTTAAACCAATACTATGGAGAGAGATACTACAAGCCACTGGGATCTGTGTGTTACAATCATCCTGCAACTGTTGTTTAAAAGGGAATTCAACCTTTCTGTGAGATGTGAGTACGGAATGAGTTCAGGGTCTATTCCCCTCCTGACTGGGACGCTTAACTCTCATCAGCAGAAAGTTAGCCATACACACAGAGGGTGAACAGATACCTTACTTTAGTACATCAACAGGATTTTTTTCCTAATTAACCCAATACCTTTTAATAGCCTTTTTGGGTTATGTTGCTAACAAGAGATTACCACAGCTACAACAACAACAACAAAGTGCATGTTTTATGCTAATGTAAAATGCATTAGTCAGAGATGAATTTGCATATAAAACCTATATTTTAAAAAGTTCTTGGAATGTGAATTATTTTTTTCCTACTGTAGAAAATGCAGCTTAAAACGATGCAGAGCATGCCTATTTAAAACAGGATGCAGCCTGCGAGAAATCCTGAAGACAGGCAAGAGTAGAGTTTATTAACAGAATAAAGTAAAAGCACTGAGAACCACGGCATTGCTCTCCTTCGTGTTCAGCTCGTGGCTTCGGTCAGGAACCCATGTTCTGTGCAGCCTAGCAGATGCCCTGCACAAGCCTAGAAGGATCCTTCCTCATGAAGAGCTGGCAGATCTGAGATCAAGGGAGGGAATTAGTGTTAAGACTTACTGGCCACTGCTCAAATTAGGGAAGAAATGTATTGTTGAAGATCTAGGTCCCAATTCTACCATTTTACTAGTTCCACACAACTCCAGTGCCTGAGAAAAAAAAACTCAGCTCAGCTCATGACCAACATCAGCAAAGGGTATGAGCAGCCACATCACAACCCACCCCAGCCTACATATACACACTTGCTGTACTGGAAGTCTGCGAAAATGCTTATGTGCTGGTGGGCTTAGGAAAACCTGCAGATTTGAAAGGGCTGAAATCCAAAATGATGCTTTGTTCTTTAAACTAATACTCTTAGTAGCCAGACCCTGAACCTGACTGCATGAGACACAAAAGACTAATATAGCAAAATGCTGGTTCCATTTAGAGTTCATAATGAAATTAGTTTAAAAAAAAAAAAAAAATCTCTGAAAATAATCTGAAAGTTTCTGCTTTTGCTCATTCTCTTTAACTAGGGCAACAACAGATATTAGCTGAGTCCAGAATTACTTTGTATTATTAAAAAAAAAAAAAAAAAAA
>NW_010300375.1:96456-125508 GCF_000700745.2 Antrostomus carolinensis | reverse complement strand
AAAAAAAAAAAAAAAAAAAGGGAAAAAGGGTGAGGGTGTACCATAATAATTTCACGTTCTTGAGGTAATGCAGCCATACAGGCTCTAGCCTGCAGTAACCAACCTCCCCAGGAAGCCTAAGTAGATGAGAATTTTGCTGTGATTTATTAATGCTAGCAAAATAATGAAAGCCTATGAAACAGCAGAGGTACAGACAATTTATTTTTAAAAAACACTTTTAGCAGCTGCTCCTTCACTGCCCTCTCCATGGCTTGCTGCTGACACTGTTTTTAAACCCTCAAGAGATGGTGGGTACAGCAGCGTGTGGTACAGGTGTCCCCACGGGACAGCAGAGGCCGTGGGATGACTGAAGCTGCCCCTGACAGAGCTGATGGAGAGGTCAGTGCCAAAGGCCTTGTCAGAACTCTTTTTTTTTTTTTTTTTTTTTAAATGAATTATATTGCAATAAGTAACAAAAAAAGTATAATGTTCCCTTAGGTTTCTGAAATCTGGTGTGAGATTCACATACGAGCAAGGTTAAATTCCCTTTTAACAACCTATGCCGGAGGAGAGCGCACCGGATGCTACCTCAAGCGACCATCAGGTTTGACGGGGCCCAGCTCAGATTTGGGGTCCGGGCTCAGGGAGCTCCAGGCTGTCTGAGCACATCCCTGCATGACCGGGCAGGCGGTGGGGCCGGTGCTGCAGATGTCCACGGCTGACCAGACGCTGCTGACCAGAGAGTCCACCCAGGCTTCCAGCCGGGCGCCCACGAGCCCTGCATTCCTCTTGGCCTGGTCCATGCGGGCGGCACTGATGGGGATATTCAGGACGGGGTTCAAGCCCTGGAAGCTCTGCTCCATGTACGCGTTCTTTGGAGGCCCACTGTGATACTTCATGGCTTCCTCTGGAAATGCAGAAATAAACCCAAAAGTTAGTGCATTAAAAAAAACCCCAAACAAACCCTAAACAAATGCAAACCTTCAGTATCTAAGGGTACAGCAAACAAAAAGGCCAACGTCTCTGGTGCACTACAGTCCATTTCCCCAGCACGACTGGATGTGTGCAGCTCTTCAGCTCCTCACTGGCATGAGCCCCACTCATGGTGATGCTGCCTCTGCAAGCAGCAGCAGCCTTATTATCACATACAACCAGTGTCCCCAGAGCTGCAGGACACACAGGCGTGATCCAGAGCTGTTCGGCACAGCACAACAGAAATGCAGGCCCAGCCTCAAGGGCATCCCAGCCAGGAGCTCCTGCCTGTACCTGGAGCCTGATCAGCATGCAGCTCCTTCTTGGGAGAAACACAGTTTGTATTCAGGAGAAACTAATTTTGCCTCTTTCACTGCAGAAGCAGCCTGGGAGCTGATAAGCCCTGTGCAGCTGAAGTTACTCCTGTGCACACCCAGGGAAGGCTGGGCTTTGAAGTTAGGAAACAGTTTAAGGACGCTTGGTGTGAGAAGGTTGCCAGCTCTTGGCAGACCTTCGTGGATTATCATTGATTTCTCTAGGAGGAAGAGCCAATATCTCAGCCTGTTTTTTTTTTCTAAACTGATGAACCTTGCCACGCTGTGGAAAATTCACAACATTTGTTAACTCAGTCTGCCTCCAAAACCCAGGTGGTGCCATTCCTGGCACTGGAAGGACACCACCACAGCTTTGGACAGACTGGACCCATAAGGAAATACATGTAGCCCCAGCAACATTCCTGGAAGTGCTCCAGTCTCGCTGGGAGAGTATTTAATGACAGTTATATTTCAAACTCATGCCGATTAATGGATCACAAGTACTTCCTAATGACACTTTTCTTTGCGTTATGGTTGCTTTCCTTACAGTAACTCTTCTACCTCAGCAAAATGCAGTACTTTTTGCCCCAAATCTGTAATGTTGCAGCAAAAATAATTGTCAGGCTGTGATAATGCCTTCATGGACTTTGAACTGGACACTGTGGGTCAGACTGCTCTCACCTAAGGCTGGCTGCTTTCTTAAGGTCTGAAAGTGGTCCAAGGTGCTGCTCATAAAATCAGAATGGGACCTTCCAAAATGTTCACTGAGTGCCTCTTGGGAGTAAATTTTCAACCATTTCTTTCTGTTCTCAGCTGACTTCCCCAGCATCCTCGCTCCGGCAGCAGAGAGGACATGTTTAGCTCTGCCAACATACACACTGTCTAGGACACAAAATGGGCCCATTCAGGGTGCTCCAGGCTAGGAAAGCCACCACGCTCAGATAGCATTTAGGGGCCAGGAATTGCATATTCACAGCTACAATTCCTTCCACATGTCCTTGCTGCCTGCACTGCAGCCTGACACTCAGTCCTTTCTTCCATACAGAGGAGAGTATCCAGGCGCTGGCAATAAATCCGTGCATTTATTTAGAGGGAAAAGGGACATTTAATGGGAGCTTCACTGTTGGATTTGTAGAGTCTTTTATATCAGATCCCAAATTAAATTAGTTCAGTGCATCCCCATCACCATTATACATCACTTAACTGTTCCTGCATTCATCTAAACCCCTCTTTTTATTTTAAATGGCAGATATCCACAATAACCTCTAGTTAAAATGAGTTTATTCCATGCACATGTGTCAGAAGTATGCTCTGCCAGAGCACTGCAGTTTAAGAAACAGAACAAGTACACATGATTAAATTTCCTCCTTTGGAAGCAATTAAATATGGAAGATTGTTTGTCAACATATTAATTAAATAGGAACATTGTGAGTAAAAATCCCAAAACAAATAAGAGTTGGCATTACTAGCAGGATCATCTGATTGAAACAGGCAATTCGGAGAGCTTGTTGAATTAAAGCCTGTTGTGCATGTGTTTAGTGCATGGAACAGGAGAGATGTTTTTTTCAGACAAGTAACAGGATGAAACAGAACTTGCTCATCTCTCTGGCTCAGCCTCACTCTTGTCCTGAGCTTCAGGACTTGGTGGATTATCAGGACTGGAAGGAATGAAATCTACAGAAACTGTAGGAGCCAGTGCTGGTGATGCAGCAGAAGATCGTATTTTTCTCTGAGTCTGTGACCCTTGTTGTTTAAGATCAGTGGGCTGCTTTTGCTAAAATAAGGGTGATAACCTCTGCATCTTCAACAGATTTAAATTTCTCCACTTGGCTCTTGCTGTAATTGTGTTGGATGTGCTGTGTCTCACACTGTCACGCCGCTGTTCTGGTCTGCACCACAAAGTGACTGCTGTGCTCTGCTCCAGCACCGCCTGCGCTGCCCACAGGTTTTTTTTTAGGAATAGTGTTTAATGGGACTGAAGAGAAACTTTTTTGAAAAGCCACACACAAACATCAGCAGACAGGAAAAGAAAAGTCTGCTGAGGACAGTACTAAAGGGAACAAAACACTATGTTTTTCAGCGTGTTAAGTGCTGCCGCTGCCCACAGTGAAAATGTACTTCTCCAATGTGAGCCACATGATGAAGCCCTGACACGGTACTGGTAGGGGATTGCTTGGCCCCACAGCAGAAGGAACACCCCAAGTTATGTGTCTGTGTGTCCTATAAAGAAAAGAGCTGGGTAACAGCAATCTGAGTGCAGAGCTACAGATAGTAATCAATAGGAAATGCTGAGGATTCAATCCAGAACCCTCTCCTGGAGCCTACAAGCCTTTCTTAAAAAGTTCACAGGAGAAGTAAGGAAGATGCTGCTCATCCAAACTATGGCAGACATGGGATAGTCCTCTTTGCATTAAAGGAAAAACGAAAGAGAGAGAATCATGACTCTCTCTTACAACTTCCTGGGCTGGGACAGGAGAGGGACAGTGTGGATCCCAAGCCCTGAAATACTGTATAAAAGGAGGTTGGAGCTATTGGGCATGCTTTTAAAGCACTGACACTTCATCCTGGCTCATGAAAAAATAACAGAGTCTTGCCTCTCTGAGATGTGTGCTTAGACACTGAAATCTGTAGGATTAGAGTAACCAACTCAAAATTAGTGGAACTGCAGATATTAAGACAGATTTTTTTGCACCAGCAAACACATCCAAATAGCTCTTTGACTTCAGGAGGACATGTATCAATGCAAAATACATTCCATTGACTCTAAATTATAGCTTTAAAAAAAATGAGTTATTTTTGCCCTCCCATTTTTGTTTGCTCTTCAACTCTGGGCGAGCACTTCATTTCTCAACTGACTTTCTTAGTATAACTTCTTTGGACTAAATAGACAGCCTGTAGTCAGCCGCACAGGGTGGGATTTCAGCATTTTTGTGTGGATTTGTTCTTCATTTTACAGAAAAAGCAAATGAGTTTAGACAGAGTGGCCTAAGGAATGAAAAATGTAGATACCTTGGTACACATTAAGGTGCTAGACCTGTGGGGTTTTTTTAAAGCAACACAGAATGTACAGCTTTATTTCTTTACTGGAATTGTGTTGAACGCCTCTGGCAAAGAGGTAATTTTTTATTGACATTTTGTTTGTTTTCTCTTGCAGCAAACAAGACAGTGCTGCATTTGCTCACTGTGAAGCTAATCGACTCCTTGTCAACTGGATCTGAACTAAATTTTGAAGCACATCCCTGTCTTCAGGGTTTTTCTCAGAATGATGATTCCAGGGCATGTCTACTCTTCTGCAGCCATGCACTTGCCTGCTGTTATTACTGCATTTATGAAGAACATGTCCTGGTACCTCTGGTTCATTTAAAGAAATCACAGCAGTTCTGACACAAGTTGCCACCCACTTTATAATCCTTATAGATGCAATTAGAATTGATTGCATCTGCAAACAACCAACAGCAAAACAAAGGTTTCCCAGTATATAGTTAATTAAGATGATCTATAAATAAGGATTAGGTTAAAAGGACTTTGAGATGCATATGTGCATCACAGTGTGTCTACTAATGCCGTCAAACCCTTGAAGAGGCAGCTGCAGTTCAAGGGCACAGGGACCAGGAGCTGGCATTTAAGGCTCCCTGACCTGTTGTGGAGCAGCAGAGATCAGAAGACCCATGTCCAGGAGCACATGATCAAGCTAGAAGCTGAACATGAAAGGTCTCTCTTAAGGCAAAGAAGGAGGATGCTCTTCATCGCTGCTCTCCTTGTTTAAAGGAAGAAGGGTTTTATTATTAATTTATTTATTCATTTTCATCCCAGTGTTTGGTATCAGCTTGAGGTTTGGGGTTTTTTCTGCCCCAGAAGGAAATCTGCCTGCTGGCTCACAGTAACCTATTTAGCTTTAATGAAACAGGGACTATACATTAAATGCATGGCAACTCATTATTGTCACTCCAGCTGGGAGATCGCTGTGGAAACTTTGCCATGAATATAAACTCAAATTTAAAAATGAAATTGCTTTGGCTTTTTCTCTGTCCCTTCTCGGTGCCCCTGGGAGACATGTGTGATCACACTTGGCATGACTGCTTCACACCGACTTTGTAGAGCACGGAAGAGTGGGAAAGTGGGATGATTGGGATGCAGAGCCAATCTCTACTGAATTCACTGTTTTCTTAGGAATTGAAATCCACTTGGTAGCTTGGATTACAGTCTGCAAACTGCTGGCTAAATGCTCTAAATTATACCTGTTTTTAGCTCTGCCTCTCCAGTCCCTGTGCAGGGGACACAGACATCTGGCCTCGAGCCTCCAAACTGCACTTAAATTCAGGCTGCCTAAAGAAGACAGCAAGAAATCCCCATTCCTGTCTGTTATCACTGCTAGTGATTTTCTACTGATCTTCTCTCTCCCTGTTTTGTCTCCTCCACCTGTTCCATTCCCTCTCTCTAGGCACAATTTAATCCTGGGGTGTCCTGCTGGTCCTTGGCAGCCCGCCTGTGTCCTTACAGTAAGCACTGAGTACTTGGCTTTAACACACTCAGCCATATGGTGAGAAACTCAAAATTGCCATTTAGAAGAAAAATAAAATGGAATCTAGCTGTGCAGGATGTAGGGGGAAGGAGACATTGGTGGAGCAAGTCAGCCTGATTTCTCCAAATGATTTATCTCACAAAGTCACTTAATTTTAATTTTCTTTTCTTTTTTCCTTTCTCCAGCCAGGCAAACACTTGAAGGCACTCTCAAGCCAGAGGATCTGCTGAAGACAGAGCTGATCAGTGACACAGACTGGAGAGGGAAGAGGAGCAAGAAAGAATAAATAACATCAGATTATAGACTTTCCACTGAAATGGCTTTGGGAGCCTCATTTACAGTGGAAACACCTCAAACCTCCCAGCAGACTCAGCAAATCCATGTAAGAACTGATCTCTAACTCTTACTGATCCAGGTTTTGAAAAGGTCAATGAATCAGTGTTTTTAAGACAGTTTACATTGTCAGTTGTGCACATCTGGACACGATATCAAAGAAAAAACCTGCTCTTGATTCCCCTTTATGGTTTTACTTGCATTCGCAGACTCTAGGCCAAAATTAATAAATAAATTGGAACAGAAAATGAATAAACTAGCTGCATATGCTGTTTTTATAAACTGCTAAACAAAGCATCTTCGCTGGTAGCTGTCCCATGATTATTTTTTTTTATTTTGAACTGTAATAATGAATTTTGAGAGTCACGATACAGGAATGAACATGTTTCGCTTTGATTAGTCAAAAGAGGAACAAGTGGCTAAGAAACCAAAAGCAACTTTGCCTTGTTGTGCTCCGTGCTGAAGTGATGTGTAGATAAGTAATGATTTAGGAAATACAGTGATAGTTGTTGTGTTCATGCTCTCAAGGTACAAGATTTTAGAGGCTCCTGCACTGCAGCCAGATTTGTGCAAACACTTTTTAGAATGACACAGATAAATTACACACACGACCATGAACAGGTTTTTATGTATGTAACTACTCCAGTTTCTACATCTGGAGTATGAGAGACAGAGGGGACCAAATCATTATCAAGCAAATGACATGCAAAGTGGTATGAAATGTATCAGTCATTCAAAAAGCTTCTGGAATAGCAAATTACTTTCCAGGGTAATCTTACTGAAAAGAGCTGCAGCTTTTTTTAACTTGTGTTTGTTTTTTTTTTTTTTTTTTTATTTAGGGGGTCGAGGGGTTGGAACATGGTTGGAAGAACAAAAATGTAAAGAAATCCCTAATAAAACATATTCCCCTCTTCTGCTGACAGCTCCTGGCTAAGTCTGATGCATGTTTTATTTTCAATGTTAAGACAAGACAATGATACTATCTCTTCATTTTAGAAGATTTTTGGCAGCTTTTGCATTGTTTACAACAGTAACAGAAATGGCTCTTTTAGAAGTTCTAATTCTTCTGTCATACTCTCACAATGTCTTTATTTGTCAGAAAAAATATATATTTAAATAATAAAGTGGTGACAAACTGACAAAAGCTGGAAATCAAAGCTAAGTGACAATTGCCTGCACAGAGCACAATAGTGTCACTGAGACAGAAAGCCTTAAAAAACCCAAACAGGAATTTGCATTTTAAATACACTTCTAACTACAGTGGAGCATCACTATCTGCCCTGTAATTAATTTTCCTCTTTACCTTCATGCCTCAGACATCTGGAGATTATACATCACATCATCAGTAGCAAATCACTCCTGAGGCTTTCTTCCTAGATAATATTGTTCCCAACCTTTATATTTCATCCCTATAGTAGATTATAGTTACCATATGAATGAACAGGGCTCTTCAACAAAAAACATGAGCCAGAGCTTCTCCCAGTGTATGAATTGGCAACATGGAGTAACTCCATCATTTCAGAGGAATTGTTCCAGATTCAGAGTTTGGACAAAAGGGAGTTTTGTCTTTACACCATAAAGTGTGGGCTCATGGTTGAAGTCTGAGACACACTTCACTGTTCACAGGACTCACATTTTAGGGAAAAGCAGCAAGGTTGCTAGCTACATGCCACATTTTCCATCCAATTTATGCCTTAACTGTTAAATTAGCAAAGAACATGGAATTCATTAATTTCCAGGGGATGAGTCAGTAACAGCTGCGGTTGCCTCAAACTTTAAAAATTGATTCCTTCTACACATGGCGTTTCTTCACAATTTATCATTGCCTATTAGCTAATAACAGCAGCAGGTTGTTGGTGGTTTAGTTTCTGCTTAAGAAGCGATGCCACCAAATGTTAGAAGAAGAAATCAGTAAGTTGGCTCTTCTGCTGAGAAATGTGTAGAATCAAGCTCCTGTTGAGCAAGATAAGGGCTGCATTAGCTCTCAGCAGTTGTCTGGTGGTGTTTGCATTACAGAAGCAGCACGTTCTGCTGGAAGGTAAATGCCTGACTCAGTTTATTTGCTGCCTTGTCAGGAAGAAGAACTTCTGAAAACTTAATAGGATCATTCATATATCTAGCAACTTTAAGATGTCTGAAGTTATGAATATTAATACTGGGCAGATGGAAGCACTCGAGCATGTTAAGAAGAATGGTAAAGATATTCATAGCAACAAACTTGTTTTGATCTTACTGAATAAGAAAACAGGTGTGGCTACGAAACGTTCTCTCTTCTCCCAGCCCAGTGTCCTCGGCACTGGCTGAAGAGCTGAGCACTCGAACAGTGCCTGTGCTGGTGCAAACTGCTGCTGGGAGCCTGGAGACACGGGCAGCCCCAGAATGACCTCTGTATTTGGATGGCTCAGGGTTGTTGTGGCAGAGAAGAAAATGGTTTCTTCCCCAAAAATGTCCATGCGAGTCTGATAGTGTACTTACTGGGATCACCATATCCAGAGATATTTCTGTAACAGGGCTGCTTAGCATGTTCTGAGCAGGTTTTGGCAGGTATCAGGCAAGAGTGAATGCCTGGACCTGACAGTATGTCAGGTGAGCTCTGGCCTAGGGTAATTTTGTCTAATTCAGCATTTTGCGTATGAACGCTTTCATCGTTAAACATGCAGACTTTGTCAAGATAACAGTTAAAACATCTGTAACTCTTTATTAGCAAATGTGAATGAAAAGCAGCAGAGAAGGTCCACTTTTCTTTCTGTTTCTAAATGATGGCTTTTACGATAGCTGTAAGATTATTGAGAGTCTGAAGTTCTCTGGATTCTGAACTGTGCATATTTTAAAGATATAAATAGCTTTTTGTTCAAAGTGGCTGTGTTTTACAGACTGGATACAGACACTTCTGCTTGTCTTAGTGCCACAATTTCTTCTGATTTAGTATCTATAAAATTTCTTTCTTTTCTCCTTTTCCAATACAGTACTATTTCATTTTTAACAGCAGCATTTATAGTGAATACAGACATGGTAACTGTATTATTCCCATACCAAATAACAAGACTTACCTTGTTTGATAGGCTGCCGATTAGAGAAGGTGAGAGGAGTGACAAGGAATTTGGTTTCAGCTACCTGTACCCAGTGGTGCAGAATTTTTATCGTCCAGACACCGGGTCGCAGGGGCAAATTCAAAGGTGGTTTGTAGTGAGTAAATTCAGCACTGGATTCAATGAGAATATCATATGTTGCTGCAATTACATTAACAGGATCCACCCAAATGACAGTGACGGTGACGTTGGGGCCTTTTCCCCATTTCTGCATGCCAATTGGCTCGTCCGTTGGCCCCAGGAGTCCTCCAAAATTCCGGAAAAGCCTTTCCTTGGCGTCCCATTCGGTGCCAATCTGAAATTGAAGACCACATTGCTGCTACCATCACCTCTGTAAGTATCTAAGATCCTTACACCAAATAAGGGCTTTCAAGACATACAAATCACATTTCATGACAAGAATGATGCACACATGTCTTTACATGTGGCTGATGGCAACACAACCTAAGATCATAATGCGTCCACAAACTGGGAGACAATTGTGAATGCTACGCTTGGTTTTTTGGTCCAGTTGTCCACTTTTGATTGATATAAGGGTTTTTCTTTACATTAAGAGTGATGTAACAGGCTATAGCAGCTCTCCTTTTCCTCCATGTGGGAACAGTCAATAAAGGACCAAGCTTGAACACAGGCTATGCCTAGAAAAAAATGTGACCCATCATCTCCTGGGTCATGAAAATGTACGATACATTTGAGAGATGGACCCTGCAGTAGAGACCTACCCAGTTACTGCTAAGGGCAAGGAAGAGGCTTTTGCCAACTTTAGGACAAGTCACATCAGGTCCTTTACTACGGTCTGTCCATGAGATGCTGTCTCCTTGCACTCCCTTCCTGCCTGATGTGGGAAGTGATTTCTGGTAAACCCTTTTCTAACTGTCGTAACAGTGAGATTGTTTTTTATTTATTCACTAACTTAACAGTAAAGCAGCTGATTCACAATCTAGTGTAAATATTTAATGGACCTTTCTTTTTTCTAGTGGCTTTCATATTTCACTGCTCAATGGTTCACCCATAACCCACGAGATAATACAAATTTACAAGCTGTTGCCATTGACACTTGTACACTTGGTACACTACTGAAAATAAGCATCTCTAAACAGATAGCTTGAAAATGTAGTACCTGGTGTTCTTAGGCCAACTGGAAGACATTTTACTAGCCCAGCATGAAATCTACCACGCATTTATGAAGCTGACCACTAACAAACCACTTCCAGCAATTCTTAAGAAGGTAACCTGGTGGATTGCAGTACCACAGGCTGTGTATTTGCTTTTGGAGGAAGTGCCCACCTGGCTTGTCCCATGAGGTCCTGTTCCCTTGCTCTCAGAGCAAAAATAGTCAGTGTCAAACACAAAAAGATTTGAGGGACTCAATTCGGAGTGAAGAACAGGAGAACCCTTGGCTCCATTTGGCAAGCAGACATGTGAAGTCACTCCTTGGAGGGACATACAGATGTTTTGGCCAGCCTAGTACTGAAACCCCTCATAGTCCTTCAGGTCTTTATCCTTAATCTCCAAACAAACAGTGTAGATGAACTAAGTTTTTTACACAGAAACCATGGGATTCTCTCAAGTGGTCTCCAGAGGCCCATGTGCACACAGACAGGATCCCCTCTTTCCACACACATGGATATGAGCTGCCCTTGTCCGCATGGGCATGGTCAGAACCTGCTTTCCTGAAAGCATAACAAATAATTGTAGCTCATTTGCTTCAGAGATTTTTTTTTCTGGATTTCATCTCATTTGATGAGAATAAATGGTTCCAATATAATGCCAAAATGCCCCCAAACCCTGATGCCTGATGCCTACTACCACTGATACCTGTACTGGAAACTTCCAGTCCCCAATCCCTTCTAAATAAATCACTGTGGTTGGCAGACAAACTACAGGAGGACTGAAAGCAAAAAGCTACATGGCCAGTAGGATAAAAACCTACCATCCTAAATCCATCTGTCATCATACAAATTTCTCCTACTGGACTATGACACTGCAGAATATGAGACAAAATGAGCCTTCCACTACTCTGCAATCAACACGGCAGAATTGCTGATATTTCAGAGGTATTTCACCTAGCACACCAGCTAATCAAACCAGACAGCATAGCCCAGATATCAGACTCAAGCATCGACTGCCTCGAGGAGCTGTCAGTGCGTGCTCTCCTGACAAGACTGACTGAATATGTATGGAAATAAACTGAGAAACAACATTTCCTGACCAGATCTTATTATCTCCTCTGCCAGCCTTCACTGAGTGTGGCCATGTCACACCTACCAGAGCTCAAGAGACCTGGAAATAATAAAGCCACAACATATGAAACAAATCTACACCCTCCTGGACAAAGAAAACCCTATAAGGAAGCTCTTTCCACTGCATTCAATATTTCTCACTGAAGAACTCCTCAAATAAAGTTTATATCATCCTCAAAAAATAAAAATTAATCCTCAATCCACAACTATTTCTCCCTCTTTAGTCTCTCATCCCTGGGAAAAGAAATCAGAAAGTTACAGTCCCACACTCCAACCACATGATATTCCTTAACAACCAGGTTGCACAAAAGATGTGGAGATCCGTTCATACTCACAAAGGTTTATTAGAGTAAAACAGAAAAGCAAACGTTGCTTTTGGGGAAAAAATGTAACACAATTGTTGGCTGGTTGTTAAGCTTTGTGCAGGCGTGTTATGGGGTTCCCTCGTGTAAGCCAAAAGTAAAAACCAAAGGGCAGGAGAGGGGGAGGAAGGGACACTTCTCATGCTGGTGGCACTGGTTTCCATGAGAGCCTGTCACAACACCACTGCCAGGGTGTGCAGGTCCATGAAAACAACAGCACAAAACCAAGGAGAAAATCCTGCTGCAGAGCAGGCCCTCAGCAACACAAAGGCAAAGCACCCAGGGAACCCACCCACGCTTTGCACAGCCCAGGGCTGGGGCTCAGACCAAGGCAAGGTGCTGAGATGGCTCAGGGCTGTGCACCACAGGTACCAAAGGGCAGGGCAGGGGGCTGCACACATCTAGTTAAAGGATCTGCCCTTTATGTCCAGTTTCCATCTGGGGGACATACTTTCCCATGCTGTACAGCTGACAGTACAAGCTGGTTTTAGAAGCACAGTATTTTAAAGGGAATTTTACTTAAAGTACTAGTTAGAGGTTTATACCTCTCCCCTTGAACTCCACACAGCCGAGTTCCCAGTAACGAGATGTCTGATTTTACAGGCCAAGAGATACTATGGTCCTATAATATTTTTCATAGTCCCCTAAAACATTGTAAGTAGGCTTTCACTTTCAAACGGAATACACTAAGTATGGGATGGAATCAAGCAGTAATGAATATCTGATAAATTATGAAGGACTGTGGCACAGAAACTGACGTTTTCCACATCATTATTTTAATCACCATGATTCTGAGCTTCAAGAGCAGGCACTGTGCACGGGGTATGTTTGGAAAGCTGTAACTCTCTCATTGGCTTAAAACTCCTGTTTCTATCTCTGTTCAGTCCCAAGATAAAATTTTCCCAAGATAAATTATGCCTTGATTATGGGTTTGTGTCTCATTGCTCACCACAAACAGGACCATTAGGTTCACACAATGCACACTAATTGCCTGCCACCTAGTTTATTTTATTCTCTGTGATGAATAACAAGTCTTAACAAGACCAGAAATGAACTTAGTGTTCAACTGATATACGCTGAGCTGAGACTTCGGAGAACTGTACAGCAAATCGATCTTCTGCCCTCCATGTAAAAGTTGTCATGAACCCAGGCTGGCAGGACACATACTGTGTGCACCGTGGACAAGCTGATTTTAGGAGGTGTGGGAGTTTCATGCTTTGAAATCGTCTCTCTTGGATTTCCTGTAAGTTTATTTTATTTTACTCAGCCCAAGCCTGAGTGCAGGAGCCGTGTGCCGCTGAAGCGCTATCATTAACCCCACCGGCCGGCAGGCAGCCCGCCCGGATGATTTTTTTTTCCACTTGTCTTCACGTGGTGTGTGGTGAAACCTGCTACTTGGGAAGCAAAGTCTGAGAAGCAAAGCAAAGGAGCAGAGGGCAGGAAGGGCTGACTGGAGAGATCCTGTCATCTCCGCTGCAATTTCAATTGTGCATCAGGGTCACAAATACACCCAGGAGCACATTCAGAGCAGCTCATCTGTGCTCTTCCTGTTGGTCCTGCTGGTGTGAGCTGGGAGAGGGAAGAAGAAAGCTCTTGGCTAAAAAGGCCCCATTCAGTTTTAAATTTCTGCCAGAACATGGGGTGAAAGTTGCTGAAAAACCAGCAGTTATATGTCCCAATAAGCACAAATCTTAAGTTTCTTTTCTGGTGCTTAACCTGCGAACACTGATGCCCTCAGCTGAATTGCTAAGTTTGTTTTACACTTCGGCTTGGACAACGAAGTGCCATTTAAATAAGCAGTAGCAGATCAGAGGCTTTCCAGCCACACTGAAGCTGAACAGGTTAATGCTGGATTTACACCAGGGGAACTGAGAGAATAATTTGGCTCAGAGGCAGAGATGCCTGCAGGCCAAGGGAAGGCAGAAAGTAAAATAAACAATTTAGAAATGATTAAATGATTTACTCTGCACCTCCTGGTCTTTTAAAATATGAATCATCTATGAAAGGAGAGGACAATTAAAGAGTTCAGGTGAGAAAAAAAAATGAAAACCATTAAGTAGCCACCAAAACTCTTTCTGCATGTTTCAAATAGAAGAAAATGATTCCTTGGCCTGAAAAAAGCTCACCAGTGATTAAAACCTTCCCGTGCTTTGCACTCACAGGGCTTCACTGCAGCAGCAGTTCCTACAGGGCTGCTTACAGACCCGCTGTGGTCTATGAGGCCGTGAAGGGCGGCTCATTAGTCCCGTGGGATGCGGGGATCCTCCCTGCAGGGCAACACACCCCACAGAGCTGTGGGCACTGACATGTCACCACTTCCCCTGTCAGGGGAGGCTGATGCTGGGCACTGCTGGTCCAGAACATCTGTTGATCAGGCTCACGGTTGCTGCAGGGTTGGTTTTGGTTCCAATGCACTGGCGCGAGGGAGGACCTGGGAAGTGGCCAGCAAGTAAATTCTGGTCTCAGGTTTGTTTCTTCCCTACAACTAGAGATGAAATCAGATGTATTCTTTCTGAAGATTTTTATTTGAGTTCTAGAACACTAAGATCAAGATACTTTTCATCATACAATTAGAAACTCTTCCTGCTGCCAGCCCAGTTGCTTTCAAAAGAAGGACCCAGAGCAGGCATCAGGCTGAAAGTGAGATTAAAAGTACCAAATAAACAGCAGAAATACTCCCACAAATCACAAGAATTAAGGCTTGTATGACCATTTATCACTGCATGAAATGGCAAGCCTACCATCAGACACATTGACAAATGAAACACACTTTCCATCCATCTCTTTAATGGCACATTAGTGTCATGGATTTGCCATGCACACCAAAACACTGAATCCTACCTAGGCATTTCTTAATTGCCCAAGAAGATGGTAATTTATGGACTTGGCCATAATGACTGCAACACATTTGTTCAATCAATTTTATACCTTAATTGAAATTTGTGGCTTAACAAGAAAAATCATGAAATTAACTGCTCAGACATTTATATCTTTAAAACAGAACAGAGATGTCGGGTTTAATTAGTGGTCAACTTTCCCGATATATTTTAGGGTACATTTTTCACACTCTATGTCAGATCCTGAGACAAATCCTAGAAGAAGTAACAGGATTTGTGGGAAATCTCAGCCACCTGATAATCTTCTCTTTTGTGTTACAACATCAATATTCTGCTCACATGTGGCATCAGTGCCTGACTATCACTAATTTTATGAGGGTTTTTCAGCATACTCTTGAGAGGAACACTTACCACATCCCTGTTCACATCTGAAGCTGCAGAAACAGCATTTTTCCCAGGTATCTCTCAGAGCACTCACAACATTCACAATCACAAAACTTTTAAGTTACTGAGCCCCTTTTACAACAGTAAATGCCTTCAGTTCTTAAAACAAGAGGGAGTGAGGACACTCAGAGTAATGTAAGAAGTGAGGGTTGACCACAGATCTGAACTGGCAACGGTATCTCCTTCAATGACAATGACGTGCCTTTACACTAGAGAGCCACTCTCAACTAAAAATGACATGGAAATACAGTTTCCAAAGGCTGAGGAATTAGTATGCCACCTCTCCAGAAGCTTGTGACATTATGCACGGGTGGCTATGAACACTTACCTCTGAGAATTGTAATCTGCCAAAATCGCTTGGTGGACTTGCAATCTTAAAGACTTTCTTTGGCATCACCCATGTTTCCAAAGTTTCTAGTTTACTGACAGCCAGATTGGTTGCGTGGTGTCTGATTAGGAAGCCTTGGAAACGGTCAGCAAGGAAGTAAAGGTGGACGGAAACTGGATGGCCCATGGGGTAGTATCTGTAAAACAGCACATGCTCATCAGTTACACAAGAGAGACATGAAATCTCCATTTACTTGGAGCTAATGGCTTAAGAAGCATTCATTTCAACTAGAAAATTCACCACTGTACATTAAGAGATTTCAAATGTGTTCATGACTCATTATCAAATATTCTTAGGCTGTTCCAATTACCCTGAAACATAAAAAATGTTACTAAGAATATATGCTCATTTAGAACATATTCACAGCTCTAAGCTCTGTAGGAGACACCTGTGTGTGCCAGAAAACTCCCTTCCCTTCTACCTCTTCTGGGCAGAAAGTGCCACCCAGAGCCATACCTGGTTATGCTGCAGCACTGTTTGCCAGGATAAACAATGTTCAAGAAATGTGTCTGTTACTCCAGATCAGGTGTCTGCCTTCTGTTTGCTTTCAGCAGGGCTAGTCCCTGCAGAAGCCTGGCAGTGGCAGAGCCTCCTCGCCTGCTGTGGGGCTGGGGACAGCAGAGGGTGCTGCGAGGCTGGGCACGGGCCAACCCATGTCCCGCTCCATTCCCAGCATATAAATCTGATCCCCAACCCACTCTCCAAGGGCACTCACTGCTCTGTAGGGTGGCACTGCAGCGAAGGACATCAGGATTCAGTCCCCACGTTAGGTACCCTTTATTTTAGGAAATAAGCTTCACATTCCTTAAAGACCCGAGGTTGCTTTTGCTGTGAAGCTTCCCATAAATTTATGGTCTGACAGTCTCAGAAACATCTGTAATGATGTTTGTGTACATATGGGTGCATAAATAATTAAAAACATGCTATTCATAGCTCTGAAATAAAGTATTTTGCTACTTCACAGCACTGACACTAACTTAAACAAGTGTATCTGCAACACATTTAAAAACAACCAGTATCACAGCTTCCTGGTCAAGTCAGCTAAGTCTGGCTCCTCATGCTAGTTATTAATCTCAAGACATAAACACTAAGAGGAGCTAACCAAGAAGGACTTTCCACTACATGAAACCAGCAACATCCAGAAGGAAGTCTCTAGAGTTTGAGAAATAAACATAACAAGATGAGGTAGAAACAGGGCCACCACTGATGGACGGAGAAAAAATACAGCAAAGCTATGCAGCCAATACCAGCAACAATCTGACTTCTGTTCTGAGTACTAAGGCCTCCTGTTTTGTATGTGTGCAGCAGCAAATATTTACAATATCCTTGAAATAGTTTGAGTAAATTTTCTCTTGGCAGCAGTGAGTAAAAATGCCTAGAGATAGAGAGAAATAAATTAAATCTCAATCACACATTAATGTTGCTTCCACTGAAGATGCTGATGTGCAATCTAATGTGGTACCAGAGCAGTCTGCAGGGGGCACGGCTTTCCGAGGCTGTGAGCTGGTCCTTGTTAGAAAAGCGTGCACGGCAGCTTCTCTTATAAAAGTCTCCTGGGTCGCTGCGGGTGTCAGCATGGGACTGACTCCAAATGGGATCTGAAGCGGTGGAGGCTTTCCTCACAGTGCCTGCAGCAGTGTGAAATGAGCTGGGGTGCTGACTGCAACATCAGCTAACTTCATGTTGCTGTTAGTCCTCAGAGCAAAGGGCTTGGCCTCAAGGTGCTCAGCCCAAATATATCCCTGCCATGACTGCGCTGGAGACACACAAAATCATGAGAGGGAAAGGGGGAGTGTATATATGCATATACCTAGAAAGACAACATCGTATCAAGAGAGATGTGAATCATAAATCTGAGGATTATCCACCTTTCTGTGATTTAAATTTGGCACTGACTCACAGCATTTTGAGGGGGCTCAGGTAGGTGTGAGAATGAAGCCTCTGCTCCCTATCACTGTTTGCAATCCCTCCCTGCACGGCTTGGAGAGGCTCCAGCCTGCTGTAAAGGAGCCATGCTGCACCCCAGAGACAGCTGCCATCAGCGGTGGATGACATGCTTCCCTATCCATAATCTGAGCAAGCTTGAAAAGCACCTTGAGTTCCTGCGCAATGAAAAGCTCCCCAGAAATGAAACCGGTTATTGACATAAATCATCATCAGAACACTGGCTAAAGGAATAACCACAAAAGTAATTGTCAGATTATTTCAGTCCTGGTTATACATAGCTCCCATCCTCTCTGCTGGCTTCACTCTGCAGGACAAATGACCCAGGACTTCTTTAGGTCTGCCTTTATTTCATATAAGGAAGGCATGCTACTAGTGATTATTTCCATCTAATTGTTATTGATCTTTTATTGCTTTGCACCGGTAACCTTTACTGGTAAAGCTGTAATAGGAATCTGGATCACTTATTGCCACATCTTTCTAAATGGGACATTGCTCAGCACTTCCATGACTGAGTAGGAAGGTCAAGGCGCATTCTGTCCCCTCTCGAGAACACAAAAGGGACAAAGTCCATCCGTCAAAGCAGAAGGAGTGTCTTCAGTATTGCTGACTTAGGCTGTATGTGCTTTTTATCAAGATAAAAAAGGCAGGGTCCAAAAAATACATTCTGAGGAAGGAATTAAGAGACTGTAAGGTAAGACTTTAAAAGATAAACCCTCTCTGCTTTGAACATAAACAGCTTCAGATGTGCTTGCAGGTAGCAAACATCTATCATGAAGAGAGCCTTTTCTGTGCAAGTCTAACCCCAGGAATTCTTCCTTCAAATCTCTTTCAGACTGAATTCTTCTTTGCTAGGCTTATAGGTGAAAGAAATCTAGAATATAGGGGGTTTCCCTTTAAAGAATAAGGACCTTTATTTGCTCTATACATATATGTATTTATACATACATACATTTTATTTATTTTATGCTAATAGATCCCACCAGTTGCAACACTTTTGGTGCAGACCGCTGTACCAAGCAGGCAAACTGAGCTCAAGCAAGTACTTCTCTGGACTCCACGTATGCACCCAGGGGAGTAAGCAAGCAAGGACCACTAACCTGCCTGTGTTCAGATTAATTCTGAAATCCTGTCCTCTGCTTTTGGTAAGCATAATAGAGGTGAACATGACCTCTGCTGCAATCACATGGAGGGTTTAGGAGCTGCGGGTATAATACACTTGCTGAAATTAATCAAGAAAACGCAGCAGTGGGGGTAGCACTGCCCAACTGGATCCTGTCAGTCTTCATCAGGCTGGAGGGGAGCTCCTTAAAAGTGCAGCAAACAGGTCACATAATGTCAACCCTGAATAACCAACACTTTATTATGGGCATAAATACTCCTGGAAATAAGTGCTGTACACTTGCAGCTGCCTGGCCCTGTTCGTGACGAAATGCTACAGCCAGCACAGGCAAGTAGATGAACCTCTGCTAGCGCTCAGCAATCCAATCTCTGTCCCCTGAAACACCCAGAAAAAGAAAGACAGACTCAGACTAACCGGCAGCTGTTGTCTCCAGCAGCATGGAAGGAAGTCTCGGCTCTCCGCAGGCCCAGGCGGGAGAACGCATGGTACATGGTGAGGGCGACGTCGCTGAGGCTGTGCACACCATCAGGCTCATCGTACACGTTCTCCCAGTATGACCGCAGGCCGGGTGTGCCAGACGGGTAGTTGCCGTACAAGTAGTAGTCCAACTGTCCAATTATCTCTTGATTCACTACAGCTTCAAATTTGCGGGCAAAGAAAGTTGGCCTGGCAGTCTGCTGTGGTGATATGAAAGGAAAAGACACTGGACTGAGTTCCCATTTTCAGCCATGACACTTTGTCCTAAGCAATGGGTTGGAGTTGAGAACATGAACTGGTTCTCCCCATGGGCTAAGGTGACTTAAATGGTCACCTTTGTGACCATTTGTCATTAAGATTCAGAGAAAAACTACATAACTACTCAAAGAAAATGCAGTGTGCCAATTCCTTTCTACCAACAGCCACCTCCTGCTGCCTTGTTCTGGAAGGCTCCCCAGGTGCTGGAGGGGTGGGGAACGCTCTAAACCGCCGTGTTAGCCTGGAGACAGCGCAGTGCTGGCATGTGTGGTTAGTGGTCAGGCAGGAGCAAAGTGTACTGGGGCACAGGGGCTCCAAAGAGCCAAAACAGCATTTTGTGTGTATGGATTTGCTACTATAAGGTGATAAGAGGACTCCGGGAGAGGTGTCATCTGTGGCTGAGGTTTCTCAGTTTCTGACCGGTCCTGTAGAGATTTTTTTTACTCTGCAAAAAAAATCCTGGGTATATTAACAGTTTATATGCTACTCAACTACCCTTAGCTTTTAAAAAAGCCTCTGTTTTGCCTTGCTTATATTTGAGCATGGGTTCTGAGGTGCCAAGGAGTTCAAAAGTGCCCCAGATGGTTGAAAAATTCTTTTGAGGATGCTCAGTTTTACTTTGAGATGGCGTGTGCTGTGGGCTCTCTGATCTCCTCCTCTGCAGCTTGCTTTGTGCCTCCGTGGGAACTGCGAGCAAGCCTTCTGGTGCTGAGCATTCATCTGAGGGGCTCTCGTCAGGCAAGTGTCAGAAGTTGCCTTTACATCTAATTTTGAACTTTCCCTTCCAGCTCACTTTACCTGATTGTTTTATGAAATGTCATTGTGGGTTGTTTTCCCAGCCTGGAGCAGGCCAGCCTCTGCAGACTGGCAGGAGTTTTTTAAAACTTGCCATTTATTCTGTGCTGGAGACTTTCCTGGGACTGGTGTTTGGGACAGCAGAGCCTCTCTTAGATAATGTCTCATTTGCTCTTTCTGTGAGTGCCTGTGTCATTGACTTCAACTGCGCCTGGTAGGCAGCACATTACAATAAAGAAAAGCTCTCTGTTTTGGAGCAGTCATCATTTTTGTGCTGTAGGGTAACACATTCCCCATCCCACACAAAGCCTGAACAAACATGCTTTATGCAGGAGACCCTGAGGAGCTGCAGGGATGGAATCGCAAATCTGGTGACCTTGAAACAAGCAGTCGTTCATTCTTAATAGAAGATACACAGGCCAGATACAGTCTTGAGACCAAGTGTACCCCTGAGCACAAAGATTTGCTCTCATGTCTGCCTTGAGGAAACTGTATCACAAAGGAACTCATTAAACTCTTTAAGGCAGTTCTGCCAAGCCTGGGTGATCGAAACCTCATGACTCTGGCCCCCAAAGCCATGAGATAAACTTAAACATAATCATGCTGATGAATACAATAATGAAAAATGATTTGCCTTGTGCTAGGTAAGCCTCTAGCAGGCACTCTAGTCAACTCTTAAGCTTTCTTCAAAGATGAAAAACTGTTTAACAATGAAAGCCAGGAGTGTAATGAAATCATGAAAGCACCTGAGCTGAAACTTTGGGAAAATCCTTTGCAATAAATTTGCAAGAGTTACCAAGTAATATTGGTACAGTGAGAGATATGATTTCTTGCACAGCAGATCCACCAGTGCCAAATAGTTCAAAGAGCTGCTTTGTGACCTTACCACGCAGTAGTAAGTCTCAAGGGCCAAACCACAGGAGAATCAATCTTTTATTCTCCTGAAATTAAGAGCAGGGTTTCCTCACACCTCTTTCTCCACCTTGCTTGATGGGGTGAAAGCTTCCCTTCCCACTCCCTGCTGCAGCCATGCAGCCAGACAGCTCTCCACACCCCGGCAGAGGGGGAAGAGCTTCTTTGTGGGTACCAGAGAAGAGACCACTTCAGTTACCTGGAATCGGTGGAAGTCTGCTGGTTTGAAGTCATTAGGTGAACAGCCACACCAGTCCACAATGTGCTTGTACTGACACTTGCAACCGAGTTTACGGTTCCAGTTGGTGATGCGCAAGTTGTTGTCCACCATGGAGTCACAGTACGGGCTATTTTCCAGAACAGTGTGAAAGAAGGACTGCAAGAAAGGCAGAGCAGATCAGCACATTCAGCTCCTCAGATTTCCATTTTCATGGGCCTGAACCTATTGCAGGCGACTGACTTTCTTTCAAAATGACAGAATTAACAAACTCTACTGTTCTGCCATATATGAAAAGCACGCCACATGTATGCACTCCGTAGAGCATGGAAAAAATCCCAACACGCTACTGACCCAGTCAAACTCTAACAACATACATTTAGGGACTTACAACAATAACCTGGCACAGAATACTTGCACTTCTGCAGTGACTAGCTTTGGGCATTGGGAGTCTAAAGGACTCCAGGAAAGGGACAAATGCCAGCAATTATTTTATTTTTATTTCAGCTGTATGAGCAATTCTAAGAATTTCCCATTATTTCTCTTCTGTAAGTTACTCTCTGGTGTAACAGATTCAGGACTATTTTCCTGAGCAATGTGTTAACGATATATCTCAAGTTGTTTCCTAAGACAATTCTCAAACCTTCAGCAGTGCCGCCCCCCCAAGTTACTATGAAAAAAACAGAGTCTCAGACAGGTCTTCTGTGGGTGTCTATCTCCAGCACTCTGAAATGCCTTGCTAGTTGAATGGCCTTGTTCTGAAATATACAGTTTATCCCAGGCACCAGAAGGACATTCTGCCTCCTGCAATTACTTCTGAAACCATAAGTCTTTATTTGATGACTCAAGGCAGCAAGGAATTCCTATTGGGTTATCCTAATTATATCATCATAATATCAACTATTACATAAATCATGTGTAATGGGGACTGATACAGCAGGTTAACAGGTCAGTGAAGGCAGGGTGATATTAAGAAATGAGCTATGTATCTTGCAAAGAAAACCTTGTAGGAAGAAACTATGGAATATGATCAAATTTAGCCCTATAAGTGATAATTTTTGGAGCAGTGACTTCTCTTTAAAATCAGCAATAGTACAACCTATAAATAACCAGCACAACATTAGCATGCCTGGCCCCCAAATAATCCCCCTACCCTTTTTAATGTTAAATGACAGCCCAGTGAATATGGATTTTATGCTTGAACTGTTTGGTTAAACCCATAAAGGCATCCATTCTTATTCAAGCGAGAGGAAAAAAAACCTACCCAATTACCCATTGCCCTGTGTCCTTTTATAATGATACAGAAATTTCTCCCTAGATAATGGATGAAAAGGTTATCAGAGTTGAGAGAAAAGGTGATTTTTAACATAAATGGGATTAAAGTAAGATTATTTAACATGTGTGTGGAATAATAAACTCCTATCAAAAGATGACAATCGCTGTGCTCCACCGCAAGCTAATAAGCCTAGATTTGCAAGATCAGTCTCATCAATCCCTCAAAATGTTCAGGGGCCAGCAGCAAGAAGGAAGTTATTGTTTCAAAGACAGCCATCAGGTGTTCCTCAGGATGGCTGCAGGCTACATACCCTGGGAGCAGAGCCTGACAAGCCAGGGGAGCAAGGTACCTGCTGAGGCAGGTGTAGCACAGCCTGACAACCCACCTGGCTCTGGGCTCTATTTGTAGATAGCACACGTCTCCCTGACATTCTGCTGCATGCTAGAGGAAAACCCATCCTGGTGTGCACTCCCCTTCCGCATCACTTGTAGCCAGACCGATTCCTGAGTGATCTAAATGATTTGTGACTATGTCTTCTAGCTGAGTTTTGAACAGAACAATAAACCTTTGTTTGCAGGGTTTTTATTTTTAAAGAAAAGGGCTGGATAATAGCGAGGAAAGCTACTTATGAAGACAATTCACCATCTCTAATAGCCTTCAAAGGCTTCGAGGAGGAACAATTTGCAAGCAAAGGGCAGCTGGAGATTAACAGGCTTAAAACAAAGCCAGTCCTCACGAAAAAATCCCACAAACAAATAAAGCAACTAAACAACTGCAAAAGTTGTTCTAACACTAAAGGACTTAATCGTCATGGGAGTAAAATTCTCAGTACCCACTGTGAGATGATCCAAAACCCACTGAAATCAGGCAAAAGCCCCTCTGACTTCAACGATCTTTAGGACAAGCTCAAATGTTGCAGTTTTGAACACAGAGGAGGATTGTGTTGAATTCACATACCCCAGCAGGAAGCAATGTGTAAGAGTAAAACCTCTTCATCTTTGTTACCAGATCATCATTAGAAAAAGTGACATACTCCACAAACTTCCTGTTCAGGAGAAACCAGTCCGACCCTCCATCCACTGCAATTCCTTCTGGAATCTTACGGTCCCCCAGGCGCCACATGTGGGTATCGCATTCCAGGAAAAGCCGATCCAGTCCTTGTTTTCTGATAAATCTGAGGGAATACAAAAGTAGTCATTAAAAGTTAATTTGTATTTTATCATCACTAGCTCTATAAATAAAGAAGTTATTTTCTCAAACAAAAAAGGATAAAAAGGTCACTTGTTTATATTTCTGTTCTACTCATAAATGATGTAGAGAGGTTTAATAAATGATTAATCAGTTATACATTCAGTTATAGGGGCAAAGATCAACAGATTGCTTTTAAACATCATTTACACCTTCTGCTGCCCTAAGACAGAACCTGTGTGAGGTACAGAGCTGTATGGCATGAAAATCTGTAATGTACATTAACTCTTAACAAACCACTGCAGAAGAACCAGAATATGAACAGAGCTAAACACAATCTGTGTGACAGTCTTCTGTCTCTAAATAAATGCACAGGTTTTGAAAACCAGCAAACTGTACATAAAGGTAAAATGACCAATTTTCTCCTGTGTTATTATTCCATGAATTTTTCTATTGGGGTAGAGTTAATTAGGAATACAATTGCATTGCTCTTTGCTGTACAATGAGTATGTTTGCTCCGTTTTCAAGTCTATGGGGAAAAACGTTTTGTTATTGCTGAACCACGAATAAAAGGAGCAACTGCAGAACCGTAAGGTTACGGAAATGAATTATTTGAGACCAATACAAGAAGAAAAAAAGAGTTGGAAAATCAACCTGTGTTTGAAAACACTTTGGCCTGGATGCCCACAAATGTTTTGAGACTGTCTGATCCAGGTTTCTGTTTGTTATTCCATTTTCAGAATTATTTCCGAGAAAGGGAAGCAGGGCAGCCATGGATTAGCAGATGCCTTTGCAAGGGGGGCCGAGCGCTGTTAATGATGGTGAGTTGCTATGTGGGATACATCCCACATGTCTGAGCAATAATACGTGCCAGCTAACCAGCCCGTCACAGTAACCAACGTCCACAAGACCACAGCTCTCACTGGATGTAAGAACTTCAGGCTAACCAGAGCTGCGGCACCTACGGTGAAGAGGGCACCATAAGACCTGTGGGTCCTTCCTGAACAACACAGAGCTACACCAGGGTTTGTCGGAATGCTTTAGGTTTAGCAAATCAGGAAGGCATTTTAGTGGTCCTCAAAGACATGCAACCAAAGGAAAAAGGGAAAAGAAATAAAAGTTCAGGAACACCACCAAAGTTTTCTGGGCTCCTGAACTTGGAAATGTGAGTGTGAACCCTGTAGCCTAACTCCCTGGTTAAAGTTTTGTTCTATACCAATCAAAGAACTGAGACACAATTATGAAATGGTGCATGTTAATTTTCAAAAGGACCGTAAATTACTTCAGGGTCTATGTCCTACTGATAGCTATGTCTCTTCTCACAGTATGAGAAGAGCAGCTCCTGTGTAAACACAACAGTGCAGAAAATGTGTAGATGAGAGTAGAGAAATGTTTCTTTCCATGAACAAGTTTTTAATTTCATGTTCCATTATGAAGGATAATAGAAAACTCTTGCAATTTTAATACAGTGCTCTGGAACGTAATCTTCAAATTCAATATTTATGCAGTTATCTCCAAATAAAATATTAATGTGCCTGAAAGTTTGGTCATTTATTTACTTCCCTCAAAACTAAATGCTCATTTGAGTTAATTATTTTAAGAAAATAACAGAATTTTATTGACTATATTTAAATAGGAACATAAAGTTCTTTTCCATGAAATAACTTCTTTCAATGGCTATCTCTACCCATTTATCATCCCTTATTCTCATTTTCAAATAGAAGTTACTTTGATTGCAATAGAAACCCCCAAACCAAAAAGACCCATTTAAAAAACCCCTCTACTTACCAGCTCCCTCTGCCTATATTACATGAGAGGGCTCACAGTTAACTAACACCAGCGAGCTCAGTTACACAACTTCAGCCTTATTGTCTGAAATTGGCAACAGAAGAGTATGGCCACACTCGAGATGAGAAGGTCCCAGTAAATCTGGGCTCACAGCTTCGCGTTTTCCAAAACAGTTGACAAGCTCATTTTTTGCAGACATACAGTTTGATGACTTTTTTAAGCTAATGGCTTGGACAAGCAAATCTCATCCTATGGAGTGGGAGCACGAGTGTTTTCACAACAAATTTCAGTCCTAAAATCCTATACAACAAGTTTATTAGAAGAAAACTAAATGTACTTTCTAACCATTCATCCTCCAGCAAGGCAGTGCTGCCCAGCTGAAGAGCCTGCAAAGAGATGACCCTTATGCTAATACTTCTTGAAACCTTCCTAGGAACATCATATCAGGTTTTAAATACCAGTAAGAACCGAACAGGAAGCAGGCATTCCTCAGAAGGCTCATCCTTACTGGGCCCACTTCACACACAGTCATTGCACCTAAGCAGAGTAACACATTGGCATAGCAAATAATTTCCCTTTATCTATGGAGCAAGAATTTACATACAAGGGCTTTGAAGACACAGCTGTCCATTGGGCAATTGCTTGCTATTCGTTTATGTTCCTTAGGAGCCAAGGGGACCAAGTATATTTTAGATCTGCTAGAAGCCAAATGATCCCTCCTGAGGAGGCAGTGGGTCACCCTAACAAGCCTGGGCTGTCCTGCTGGCACACAGAGGGCTGAACTGCAACCAAAGTGGAAAAGGTGGATGAGGCTTTTTTTTTCCCCCAGACTCTCTTCTAGGACAACTGATGTTCCCCACTGCTCCAACAATAGTGATTTTGGCACTCGGGGAGGAAGGAACCGTGTTGGGTTTGTGTGTGGGGGGCATTTTTGGTAGTGGGGGAAGGGGCTACAGTGATGGCCCCTGTGAGAAGCTTCACGAAAGCTCCCCTGACTCCAAGGTGTACCTCCTCCTCCCCCGGCCCAGGCTGAGACAGAAACGCCTCTGTGAACCCGTATTTGTGAGAAGGACTGTCTTGAAAAGAAGAAGGTGGAGAAAAATTGGAGGAGAGGCCATTGACCTGAAGAAAAGACAACCATCAGCCTAAACAAATAGAGAGCTTCGTTGCCAGGAGGAAGGAGGAGGAGGGGGAGGACAGAGAACCTCAAACACCCAGTTCAACACTCATGGAGTAAGAGAAGGCAAAGGATGTCCCTGCAGCCCATGGAGGTTCAATGGCGGAGCAGATACCCACGTGTAGGCTACGGAGGACTCAACACAATACCAAAACAGTGCATTTTATGAAGGCATGTCAAGCTTCAGGGAGAGCAAGGAAATGCAAAAAATGGTGATTTTTCCCAAGTCTTTCTCTCTTGGGTTTTACAGAACACCTAGCAGATAACTCCCAAATTAAAGCAGAAAAAATGGATTAGTAACAGCATTTCATTAATCTTAATCAATGTGGAAAAATTCAGGTGATTCCTGGCACCCTGAATTTCAGGTAAGACCGGCACATCTCTGACAACTGCAATTGTACTTGCCAGGACAATGACATACAATTGCACCAAGATATGGTTAGACAAATATAATGGAGATTCCCATCAGATGACACTTGACCTTTCGTCTGATCTAAGACAAACAACAGGAGGAAAATAACGATGATAAGAAAAGAGAGTCAACCAGGAGAAAATAAAATTAAAACAAGACTAGGGTTAAGAAAAAGCATGCCATTTTACCTTATTCCATAGAACGTTCCATCTAAGACATTTTATGCTTACCCTTAATCAATTTTAACTCTTCCTACAGAGCCTCCAATTTTGAGGAGCCTGGATTACACTTGTAAGTAAGCAGCGAGCACAGCGTAATATGAATGTGACTTGCCAGCTGAGCTCAGCCATCAGGCAACTCCAAGTGTGAAAGGTGCCGTTTGCACCCCAACTATGTGTGGATGCAGCCTTGGGGTTTACATGGTTCCGGATGCTTATTTTTATATTTCATTAAAAAAACCCCTACTGCCTGCAGCACGTGGTCTGTCACACTGAGTATAGGTAGTTAACTGTCCACACAGTTCATGATTGCAATCCAGTTTGGGGAACTCCTCTTGCTTTGTAGTGCATTTAAATATTTATAAATGCATTTCAGATGAGACTCTAGGATTGTATAACACATAAAGCATTTGTAACACATTTAGCACACACTCCTACAACATAAATAAACACATAGCTCAGCTCTTCTTATGTTTTAACTACTAATAAATATTGTTGCACAGTTACTTAATATCACAATCAAATATCACCCTTTTGGATAGTTTTCTCCACGTGACACTGCATACCACAGCAACTCTGAGAATCCCGCTCCCGAATGCTCACACTTATGCAGTACATAAGACAGAGAGTTCACTGTTTTCTGAAGTCTATGAATGAATAAAACTTTTTCAAGCATGAGAGGCTATCAGATTGCTAAACATTACTTATCAGTGACTTCATCACTAAAAGGCTTTTGTCTGGAAATAATACATTTTTTAAGATGAAAAGGTTTCTTCCCTGTTTCTGGTCTCTCGCCTAGAAAGCCTCCTATCGACATTTCTCTGTTAAAGAGGTGCACCTACCAGGACCTCACCATCATTGCTCATTGTACAAGAATAAGAACTATGAATAAAAGTTAACAATACATCAGTGAAACAATTAATCACAAGTCAAAAGTCAATGTCAAAGCAAGGATCTGCAGGGCGTGGAGTTCCCCTAGCACCATGTTCATGTTCTCCCTAATGTCCGGGGACAAACTGTGCACATTGCTTTGACTCTATCTGTTCCTCTTCTAACTCTCTTTAGACAAATTCTGAAGAGGTCAGCCAATTTTGGTGGGAAAAGTCAAGTAAATATTTTTAAGGATGAGAAATATGAGAGGTTCTTGCCAGCAGTGTTTGCACAGACCCCTTGGAAACACTTACCAGAGTCAATCAGTCGGGAAGCATAAAACAGTAACTCGCAATTTAGGTGACCAAGTAGAAAGCACAGAACAGTAATTTGACAATCTTAGGTGTAACAGTTGCAACAAGTAATTTGTGAGCAATCTCTAGGCTACAATATATCTCCATAAAGCAGACACTGAATAATTCTTTGTAATAAGCAAGTTCACAAAACCCAAACCTGCACAGAGCAGTTTAATTCCCTGCCTGCTCCAGGCCAGAAATCCTGGCCTCCATTGAGTACGCGATGAATTTCCAGTTGACTGCGACATAACCCTGACTTCACCCCATTTCCATGGGTAACTCTATTCTATGGAGGGTTACACAGTATCATAAAAAATCTAAAATAATTAACAATTAGCTATTTAAGCATGATGTCTATGCTGTATCAAACAAACATCTGTTTTTCTAAAGATATGATCTTGTGGTATGTTTCCCAAGATCTCTTTTTGTCGTGCTGGAAGTCTCGAGGGCTGACTTCCCCCTCCCGAAATGGAGTTGAAACTTGAAAAGGGAAACGATGTCAAAAAGAACTAGCACCTACTTAGTCTGTCAAGATGAGGAAGACTTCCTCCTGGTACA
>NW_010300375.1:72360-96427 GCF_000700745.2 Antrostomus carolinensis | reverse complement strand
TGCTGTTTCAAAAGGCTATGAAAAAACTCTCAGTACAGATAAAAACCATGGAAGAAAATAGAGGGAGAAACAAAAATTGTAACCTGCTTTCCAATGTGTTCAATGCAAATGTAAATGTTATGAGGTCAAAAGCAGAATTCTTCTTATCTTTCTTTTAATTCCCTTACTCTGAAGAAAATATAATAAACACAACACTATCCTAACACCCCCTAAGCTTTAATGCCAACACAAAACCAAACATCAACAATATCATAAAGAATTTCTCTCTTGACTGGATTTGCTATAGCAACATCGGGCTTATTTCATGTGCAAAAGTCAAACCCGTAAGTAAGCACAGAAATTGAAATGCTTGTAGTAGCTTTGCCCACTGTGCTAAATGCTTGGAAGTTAACAAGGAACTTGCGGAAATCTGACTTTTAAAATATGATTAGTGTTTGTCATTCCTATCTCTATATGCCCTACAAGATGGGAGGGTACCAGACCTCATGGAGCAGCAGAGCACGGCAGGCGTGTGAACTGAGGGGCGGTCAACCCCGCACCATGGGATCAGCAATTGCCCCTCGGTGAGGACAGCGTGGGATCCGACCTTGGGAGGACAGGGATTGTATCCAATCCTGCAATTTCTGTGGGTCTGTAGGAGTTGGGTTGCAAGTCATCGTGAGACCAAGCAGCTCTACTGGAAGGATTTTCTGACGGTCCACATTACCACACTTGTTTCCAATGTATGTTTAAACAGTTTTATGTTCAAGGTGCAAGTAAATCTGGGCCAGACAACTGGTCTGCTGCCATAAATGTTGAACAATACAAGGTTTAGATCATTTACAGCGTGGCAAAAATGGTACAGTATTTTGACTGGCTCATTCAAGTTATAAGTCTACCTTGAAATATTATGTTAAATAAGGACTTTCTCAATCAATTCCAACTTTATGGAAACCAAATGTCCATGGCATTTAGGGTATTCCACACAAGATCCTGTTGAAAGTCAATCAATACACACATTTTATCTGGTCATTATTCCATCTCTATATGGACATAATTAGACTTTTCAAGCTTTATGATCAGCGTCTCATACTCTGCAGAGTTTGTTTCTGCTTCTTTCACATGTAATTTTCTCAGTATATCCATTTATTGCTTTAGTCATATCACATCACGTTTAGAAGAAATTCCTTATGATTCTTTCTTCTTGTCCACCTTTTCCTAAGCGATAACTTCCACTGAAAAATCTTACTTTCCATCTTCTTGTCTTAAAAAGCCTTAATGCTTCTCAGTATTTTAAAGTTGCAAGTCAGGAAGCAAACTCATAAAATGTCCAAAAATAAAAAAAAGTATCTAAAATTGTTGTTAGTTGTAGGAAACTTGCAGTCTATTTTTTGCAGTAATGACTCCACTAGGAATTGCCTTGTTTCGACAACAGTTCCATACAGTCCCTTGTGAGTACAAGGCTTGAGAGGGACTTTCAAAGACTTTCCTCTGGGTTTCTTTCCACCACTCTTAAGTATCTTTTATGAAACACTGGAACAGCTTTTACAAGGGCAATAATATAATGGCTTTCTCTCATGATCAGGGAGGCCACAACTCAAGTGATTTTGTTTCTTTTTATATAAAAAAGGCAAAATGAGGAGAAAACTGCAAATGATAGTGCGCAGAGATGTCACGTGAATTCACCACGGACAGTCTCAAGGATACGAAACCTGACATTTTGCCATCTGTTTGTCTCCAATAAACACCTTCTCTAGAAGATTTCTTGTCCCCTCACCTCTTCTTCCCAACACCCACACAACCGAGTGATCTCCAACCTGGAAATGATGCTGGGCCTGAGCAGCTGAGCTTGAAGGCACCTCAGCTATGTGATGCAGGTGCTGGAGCAGCTACAGCACACGCTGCTGCTTCCACCACAGCCCACAGATGAGAGCTGCTGCAGCGGCCACAGGCAATGCCAAGGGACAGGGCGTGCAGAGCACACCTGGGCGTGCACCACAACAGCATCTCACTGAGTGTTTCTGATGTGCTTGGGATCTGCATACTAGACAACTGAAGAAAGAAAAGGAAATGGGAATTCAAACTTTGCAAGTGACCGAGGGCAAGTGTGAGTCACTTCTATACACATTTCCAAGCTACCAAATCAGGCTATGGACCTGTGAGCTCTGGGTAAAACAGAGACAATAATGTACGTCCAACTTAAAAGGATTATTTTATAAAATGTCTCAGGACTTCAGATGAAAGGACAGAAATGTTACTATTTATACCACTGAAAATGAAGTGTGCAGCTCAATGTTCTTAGATAGCAGTAAGATTTCTGATTACTTTACCAGTATCTCAATTTTAACCTCCTTCCTAATTCCCGCCCCACCCCATAAATTATGGCTATTTCAAACCTTCTCACTTATTGCACCTTCCTGCACTGGTGGATGATCTTGCTTGTATACTCTACCAAGACGAAAAACCATCCTGTTTTGTCCCATGTCAAGCCATATGGTTGTTTTTACTGCATCTTCCTATCACCTTCAACCTATTTTTCTTTTTCTTTGCATTGATAACTTAGCATTGTTTTCCAAAATTGAGCAGAAATAAAAGCCCTACAAGGACACAAATTGTCAAGCCAAAGCAGTGAAGGCTTTATGGCTCCCCTAACACTTAGCATACAGCAATAAGGAACACTTGAAAGTTAGCTGTAATGTCTAAAATGTATAAGTGCAGCCTCTTTGCATAGAAGATCCATGTTGCTATTTCGGTCACCACAGTTCACACGCAACTGTTGGGCTGAACTACTTACAAGCAAAAAATAGATCTTAGTCTGTGTGCTTCAGAATACTGAAATGCTAAAAAAATTAACAAAAAGTATGGTTGAGGGAAATTCGAACCAAATGAACCACCAAAGATTCCACATGAGCAGCAAGGTAAGCGCTGCTGGGACCTAACAGTTAAACTATTTTTTTTTTATATCCATTTTTTTTCTTAAGTGTGTGGGTACTTACTGGGCAATTCATCAATGCAATACACAATAGCACTTACCATGTGATCCATTTTCTAACTGACTGCCAAACCACCATCAGCCCGGTACACAGAATGTCAACGAACAGCACGTGCCACAGTGGAAAAATGGCATGTCTGGAAAGGTGGTGAAACACACGCATCAGCAGAACGGGGCTGAAAGAAGTGGAGATTCTGGGAACACGCTCCAGCCTTTCGGGAGTTAAGGTCTCTCTCACCTCTGAGAACTCGGATGGGTTTGCAACGCTCCTTACTAAAAGCCATACAGTTCTGAAACATCCCTAAAAGTATCTGGAACCCAGAAGCCAGAAAGGGAACAACAAAACTGTGAAGACTGGCATTAATGATGAGAAAAAAAACAGCAAAAGAGGAGAACTCAGATACATAACAAACTTATAATGGCCTTTTCTTTAGCTGTTTGTATTCTGCCTATGAGCTCCAGACTCCTCTAAGATGTAACACCATCCAGCCTTCGCAGCATGTTTACACTGTTTCCCAAATGACTACTGTGGCATGGTGTCTATTAAAAAAACCCCTTTTTCCCACCTGTCATTGAAGATGTCACATTTAACTGTCTTTATATTTTATAATACATCAGCCAGGTGCTGCTCCTGCCAAAAAAAATAATAAAAAAAAAAATCTTCCAGGTGTTCCAAACTGTAATAGCTTATACACCTACCAGGTTATTCTTTTGCTTTTAATGGTGTATGACACTGAAAAGAGAAGAAAATATAAGTGTTGCCCACTAAGTACTAGGTAATGACTCCAGCCACTGTATGCAATTTCATTTCATACACCCAGCTCTCTAAGGAAATAATGCTTCTCCAGCTGAGTTAAGGAGCCATTTTCACGTCCATTCCCTTTCTGAAGCCACTAAAGGAAAATCAGAGTGATGCACTTTTTAATGACTTTGGCATAACTAAAAGAAAACTTCACTCTATAAAAGGAAGCCTGGTTTCTCTCCTTATCTGGCAGTAAAACATGTACTGATTGTGAACATGGCCTGAATACAAAGCACACTGTAATTGAGCTGTATAAGCATTTCAGTTTGAAGATGGCACTTCTAATCTTTCTCTCCCTGTTGTATGATCCAAAGACTACAATGACTTAAAATTCAGAGTTTCCAGTTGTTTACAGAGCAGACTTAAGACAGCTGAAAAGCTTATTGTTTAGGAGCCATTATTCATCCACAAATTAAAATTAAAAGTAGCATCAAGTGTTACACATTGCTTTCACTAATATTTAAATGCTGAGTTCCTGTAATTTTAGTTCACATGTTTTGAGAAAAACACCTTGGAATAGCAAAATTATTATTGTACATGGGGTAGCAGTCAGTTTAGTCCAGTGTCCCCTCCCTTATCATGGCTTCAACTAGCCATTTTAAATAAAGAAATCCTGTTCCAGTCTGTTTTGAGATAGGATGTCCCAAGGGAGTTTTCTCCTCTTACTCAATAACTTGGAGACTGGCCCGTGTCCTAAATCCTTTCCAAAAGATTTTTTTTTTTTTTTTTTTTTTTTTTAATTTTTGTTGCCAAACCTCGAGGCTGTTGCTCTTCTAGACCTTACTAAGCTCTTGGCCATACCATTTCCCCCATGGGATATTTCTTTTCCACAGGGCTTTGACAAGGCAAAGCAAACGGCAAAATTTAAAAAGTAACTGGAAAAATTAATAGAAAAAATAATCATCCCTTACTCTTAAATGAGCAAGTAACCAAGTTTAGCCATGGAAATTCCCCAAGCAAAGGTCAGGGGAGGCTGGGAGAATATTGTAAGGAGTAGCACCACTACCCACCTCTTCTTCTGTTCCTCTGGGGACATTGGCTGTAGGCAGCAGGACATGGGGTGACAGCCTAAATGGGTCTTTGGTCTCATCTCACCTGCCCATGCTTATACAAAGTATTTCAGCCCAGAGGATTTCATCATTCTAAGTACAGGGATAATACCCCACCAGCATGACCACAGCTTAACACACCTTGGGTGTAAAATGAAAGTCAATTGGAAATTGTGTCAAATGGGCAGAGCAGATGGTACATTTACGGGTTTAGACAAGACCGAGTTACTGAAACACTAAAACTGAAAGAACAGGCTAGAGATCTTCACATTAGATACAATTTCTCACTTAGTAGGTGGAGAGCTGGAAATTCACCCGCAATACAAACAAACAGAGGGCTAAATGCTCCTCAGTCAGCTTTTGACACCAATGGAATACATTTTTAGCAAACACCAATATTACTCAGAGGCTTCCACAGCTGCTGGCTCGAGTCCTGACTCTACAGTTATCTGGGCTATCCAGGAGGAGGGGAGCCACTCTATCTCCCTGATAGAAACTCTAGGGAAGTGCCAAGGGGCGATGTGAAAGGATCCATTCATCCACTGGTCAGCAGTGGGAGTGCTTACAGGACTCGGAGACTGCACAACCACAGCAGACAGGGACAGCAAATCTGCACTCGTGTCCCACGTTATGTTCCCTGATGCACAGAGAACTTATGGTAGAAATCCAGGAGAAAAAGTAAAATACAGTGACATGTTGTAATAGGCTAAAAGGTATTTAGTTATTTATACAGTCAAAGGGAACCACTGAACTAATAAATGGGCTATTATTCCTGTGAGGGGAGGACAAGTGGCACATTAGCTCATTTCATTATTAAATTAATACCAGATTAGTGTGTTTAATTGATCTAAATTGTTCTAACCCAGCTGAGGTTGGCACGTTCAAACCAGCTTGATGCATGTCATAATTCATTAGTTATTTTTCTCTGCCAGCTCAGGGAATTTGAGAAGAATCAGGTGCACCAGAGGAGCAAAAAGGCGCAAAAGACCAACTGCTTTTCCCTCGCCATTTCTCTTTCTTTTTGTACTTTAACTCTGCTGTCGATCACTATTGCCAGCTAGAGCTGAGCCTGTCAATCACTCTGACACCCTGCATTTCCCAAACCAGAGACTCTCCTGTGAAAACTGTAAACTTAGATTTCAATATTATTCTTCACAGTATTATTTTTTACTACCTGCTATAGAATTTCAGCATGCACAAGATGAATGCTTGTGAGGACTTCATTTAAACAGGAACATGACAAAATTGATAAATCTAGTGACAAGAGCAAGAGCAGCCAAAAAACAAGCAAGACCTGTGTATTATTCTACCCACCTGATGTGCTGACCTGATGTGCTGAACATGTGACTGTGTGTCACACTCTGTATGTACACTATCTGAAACCAGCCTTACAGTATGCTTGACATTTTACAGAATAAAGAGATGACCTGGAGACCCAAGCAGAATAAAACACTATTTTCAGGTGCAAAGCTGCTGGGACTCAGCATACAGAGTTGCTGGAACTCTTGCAAGACTGCTGTTATGATACAAAACTACCAATAAAGAGGAAAAGAGGACCACTGCAATCAGACGGGAAAGATCTTCCACCTGCAGAGGTTGTTTAAATCTTTTTGAAACAGAGTGTTTGGTCACTACTGCTCCCTCAAACCACAAAGCTGAAACACAGAACATTCTCTTCTCCATGAGACTTGCACAGGGTAGATGAAGAGGGACAATTATCCAAGGACTTCAAAACTGTAGCAGATCATGATAACCCTCTAGTCACCATCCTCACCCTCACTAGCATGTGCAGGCTGGCACAGGCTCCCACACCTTGTAGACATGCTCTGCTTAGACAAGGCTTTGCTACAGACCCTGTCTAGTGCAGGTCTTGGTCACCAGTGTGGCTGGGACTGACGGGGGCAGGGAAGTGCTGTTGTGTGGGGTAATTACCACTTGCTCCCGAAACGCCGATCTGTGCAAAGTGCCAAGGTGGGAGCAAGCATCAGTCTGCTTAATGTCTGCCTCCTGACAAAAGCACCTTTGCAAACCAACTCTGCAGAGGAGCCATTCTGGATCAATAAACAACTGTTCCTCAGGAGAGGGTTTCCTCCTCATTGGCTTCTCTTTCCTGCACTAGGGATTTCTTCACTTGGGTAATGTTGGAAAACCATCATTATGCAAAAATTCACAGTGCCATCATTAAAATAAGCTGAGGAAAGGGCCAGCTTACCTTGCATTGTCCCTCCCATGTGATTTCAAGAAGTTCATATCACGATATCTGGACAGGAATGCTACTAGCTGGTCATTTGTCCTGCAAGAGAAGAACAAAAGATGCACAAATTACGCTGTGAAAAATACTATGTCTAGGGTAGTTTATATACTTACTGTTCTCATTTGGGAACCATTCTCAGACTTTTTGAAGGAGGCAGTCGCTGAAAAAACTTCCATCCTGCTGCTAAACTTCACTGCCTCCCTCTAGTCAAGAAAGCATACTTGGAAAGAAGCATAGCTCTATTAAATCTTAACGAATTTCTGATCAATTCTTGGCAGATGTTTTAAGCATTGTAACAGAGTATGTATTAAGTAATACTGCTTGGCACTTTTTAAGTATGAAAATCCATCTGAGACGACTGCACTGATAGTCCCATTTTACATGCTTTGCTAGATCTTTCCTAGGGAATTTGGTGAAGTATCTATTGGCATTTTATTTGTTTTCATCCTTGTAACAGAGAAGAGGCCGAGGTTGGAATGCATAAAGCAAGAGAACTTGGATGTCAAAATGCCAATATAATTAATAGGAACAAAGAAATTTAGAAGGCTAATTCCAATTAGCATGACTGGCAATCTGACACCAGTATTTTCAAAATTTCAGCTGACGTGTCCAAGAATGTATTTATGCTTGACAGCTTTTGTGGTCTGTTATTTCTTTAACAATGGTGCAAAAATATTCCTTATTTATCTAGGTCAGCATACTTAGGAAAATTGAATAAATCATATTAAAAAGATCTTCATCTCCTGAGTTGCATTCAAGACCACAACATTATAGGTACAACACCATTTAAGCAATGGTCTGTAATGGAGTTGATGGCAAAAAACCTTAAAGATAAAAGAGCTGTCAACAGCTCTGTATCTTGAAAACATTTCATTATTATAAGCCACAGAAAACAAAGTTAAACCAGAGTCCTGTACAAAATACATTTAATTTCTGGGGTCAGGCTGCAACAACTTAGAAATGTTATCAGCCTTGTAAACTATCTTCATAATCTCATTGATTTTACCTGGACCAAATGAAGTATCTGCCTATCAACGAGCCTAAACGACCAGGCTGTAGGAGCCTGAGACCCTCCTTCTATGCTCACTCATGTGAGCTGTAATACCTCCCAGGGTCAGACTCTGCATCTCAACTTGGCAACCTCAGAAAACTGCTTTCTGTGTAGTAAGCTGTGCAGATTTTCACATTTGCTGCTCCAATGATTCTCCATCTTACTGGGATGAATAGGCATTTAGTGAATTTACTTAGCAATGCTTCCACATGAAATGGTTTCAATGGTTGACATCTTTGGGTGAGTTTCTAGGCAAAAGCTGGCACGCAAAGATGATCTTTAGAAACATAACCAAGTTTGGAAGTGCCTGAACTTTAATTTCCTTACAGGATAAAAATCAAATCAACTGAAGTAACAATCCACACTACTCAATAAAATATCATTTCTAGATTTCTCACCAACCTATATTTCGCTATCCAACGGTGCTCTAACAATGAACCTGGGGCTGCCATACAGACTTTTAAATTTTTTTCACTTTTTAGGCAACGCTTATAAATGCCCACATGATGTTTAGCTCTCAAAATAATTAATAGTTCATATTTTCCCACTTCTTGAAAACACTGGTGGTGTCTCAGTCCAACTTTTAATACTATTATTTTTTAAAAAAACACAACTTATACAGAGTTTCACTCTTTTTCAGTTAAGTATGCTTCTTTTTATGTGTTGACAACATGAGGAATGGAAATAAAACATCACATTTCCATTTGGTAAAACTTTCTAGTTATTTGACATTTAGATTTATGCGGTCAACTAATTCTGTGCTCAGCATGGGAGCACACTGAATTTCTATTAAGCTTTCATTCAAACTGCTTCTTCTGGCCCCAATATCATGAGGATGCTGCACATCATCTCTGAATTATTCCACCACATGACATTAAAAAGAAAATCAAAGGTACTGAACGTGCCATAGATGCTAATGCAGTTGCTAAAATCCTCTTCACCTTTCAGAAAACTTTGCCTTCAGGGGCATATTTCCTAAATGCCTCTGGCACAGATTGCTACCACACTTCTTCATGTACAGTGGCAGCAGAGTCTCCACATCACCACAGTGCCTCTGGCACTTCCTCTGAGAAATACTAAAGACATGGGCCATTTTTTTCTCTAAGTGAGGCAATGGAAAGCTGAAGACATGACTGGGACCAACATCAACTCCACACTGCCAAATTAAATTCTGCTATAGCTCCACAAATTTCAGGGATAATTCACTGAGCATAAATCTGGCACAAATTCTTTTATTAACCACAGTGGTAAAACAGAAAGTAACAAGTGCAACATATTTCCAGTATTTTCTTCCTAAGAAGGAAATGAAAAAAGTCATGGGGATAGGGAGAGTAGCTACTGATTAAAACACACTAAGATACATACTGCACCGCTATCAGTTTCCCTAGTGTAACACAGCACAAACACAGACTGAGGAAAAAGCCTTTCTGCAGTTGGTGTGTGAGGCCGGAGCTGACGGATGCATCCACACAGTTCCCACTTTTATTTCCTTTTGTTATTAAACTCAGTCGGAGGGCAAGGCACCAGGGAGAAGGATCAGTCAGCTGGTGAGCTGTGCTGTTAGCAGGGAGGGAGGATGATGTGAGAGTAGAGAGGCTGAGAGAAAATGTGCCATTTTCAGGTGTGCAGCACAGGGAGAAATGGGAAACTAATCCTCCAGTGAACTCAAAGTGTGGAGAAAGCTTGTGTGTGTGGGAGGACTTCCATGAGATGGTGACAAGTGAAGAAGACTGATGGGGAAACAAAGCATTTTTTACTTCATTGATGTAGATCTGATGTTAAGCAAGGACAGGTGTGCCAGCTGGGACAGAGGGGTCCATCTTCTTTACTTTACTGAGGTCACCTCAATAAGGTCCTGTTACTCCCCTCCTGCAGCAAGGGTGGATGGAGGCAGCAGGGCCAGCGCACCGTGCCTGCCTGCTGAGATGCCACACAGCAAAACAGCCGAGTCCCCTGTGGGGTTGGGTTCAGTCTCAGAGGATGGGAGCACTTGGCCGGGCAGGTGTCCTGGGGGAACTTCGGAGGCTGCAAAAGCAGCTCCAGGGCTACTGGTGACTCAACCCTCGGCACTGCTCAACCTGGGGACGTGGCTGAGCCCCTGGGCTGGGGCTCAGTCCAGAGTTAGGGTCAAGATTATAGTTAGAGGTCTAAGGAAGAGAAAGGTGAGTCCTATAGTAAGAAAGGAACTCAGAAGATATTGACAAAGCAAAGCAAGGTCTGCTACTAGTGTTTTCTCATGAGCAGCCCCTGGCTCAGGTCTGAGGTGTCCCAGGATGTAAGCAGGCTAACCAGGTGCTCAGTAAGCGCATATACATGCTGATCATGGCAATAATTTCAGAATATGGCATATACACTGGGGACTGAAATGGAAAACTGGAAAGAGAAACACTGACTTTGTGTTTGCACTGTCTGAACACACCAGCAAGTCTGCCAAGGAAGTGGTATGAGTGCATCCCTGCGCACAACCATGGCCAAACACTAAAGAGAACAAAAGGCAGTGCTGGGCTTGCTGGTTTTAAGCAAACCCTCCAAGTCCTGGTGTCTAATCCAAGCAAAGAGAAGAGATCCCCTTAGTTTACAGCTGTGAAAATAGATTAAGAAAGTCTTTGGAAAACCTGAGAAAAGGAAAACAAGCAATTGTTACTTTTGGAAGATAGTGAAGGCTAATATAAATGTCCTTGATTCAGCAAGGTACTTTAATGCATGGGCAACTTGAAGGATGTAAGGAACAGCAGTCACTTCAATGGGACTGTTCATATGTCAGAACTTACACAATTGCATAACAATTTAGCCAAGTTAGATCAAAAGTTCAGAACCTTTTGGTAGCACACAGGTATGGAAACAAGATTGATTCTGTGTAGGAATCAGATAAAGGAAAGAGCAACTGCTCTGTTGGACTTTGGGGTCGGACTCTGCCATTTTGGTACTGCGTGGGCTGCCCACAGTGCGGCGAGAGCCTGGTGCCCCTCTCCAGAGGGGTATTTCAGACACGCTGGTGGTGGTCTGCCCGTCACAGTGTAGACCCTGTGGCTTCCCCCCCACAGCCTGGACCGAGAGCCAGAGGGTTGTCTGGGCACAGAGCAGGCTGCAGCTCTGCAGACAGACGAGACCCTGCTGATGAAGACAGGGAACAGTGACAGTAAGAAAAACTTCCTGGAGACCACAGGTTGCTGCAACCCAAAAAGCCACTGACGTAGCTGAAATCTAGCCCAAACTCCAGAGCCCACCCACAATGGTGCTGCAGTGGAGACAGTGCTGCCAAAAATATCTTTTGGTTTGTTTTTGCCTTAGTGGGCAAGGTCACAGACATGAAGGTTCAGCTTACCATCTGCTTCAAGTGAACTCACCAGCGAGGTCTTCAAAAAATGTCCTCATTTCAGGTAAATCCCTGGACTGGGTTCATAAACTATTTCCTTTATCAAGGAGCAGATTGGGCAATCTTGTTTCAAACTTCACGACAAGTGCTAGGGCTGCAGTGCATCTGCATACGAAGTATAGATCATCTCTCTGTCTCCTAGTCACTTCTGATCCATCAGAAAGGTAAGGGTAAATAGATGTTATGCATATATGCAATGGTTTTGCTTGGAAAGCAGCTCTCATACGAGATAATACTTTTGTTACTGCCTCAAGGTTTGAGACAAAATCTAATGAAATCCATAGAAATCTCTCCTATGGTCTTGCTGGGCTTTAGACATCTTTAGTTAACCTCATTCTCTTCAGCCCTGCTTCATTAGCATTGCCCAGGAAGGGATGACTTTTACTGCACTGACACTTGCTCATTCATTCACCAGGAATACCCCACATTGTCCCAGTGTAAAAGTCTGTCATGAACTTCTCCTAAATTACAAGCACAAGAATGGGCTAGGGACAGCTGCTAAGCTGAACCCAGACTAAATTTAATTTTTAATCATTATTTTCTGGCATTATTTTCTTTTATTCTCTTTTCCTGTATGCCTGCTCTTACATGCAAGCATTAGCACTGAGAAGTGGATTCTGCTACCCCTTCCAGGCAGCTGTAACTCACTTTAATCACAAATGTGGTTGCTTGTAAATGACAGTTTTGGAATATGAAAAGCTGGAGCAAGACAATTAAAATGAGGCTTTAAAATTGTTTAAAACAGGCCTGCTCAGTCCTGGTTCCATGCTTCTCCAGAAGGGAAGGGCAAAGCCTGCTGGAAGCAACAGTATCTTGGCAGCTTCTCTCCCCAAGCACTAATCTGATCTGAATGTGATTTCTGCCTTTAGTGCTTTTGTCACTGTTGTAATCTTAATGCATGGAAGAGTTTTCTTCTTATGCATTTTCTAATCTGACAGGTAAAAAAAAAAATATTAACACCTTTTTTATTGCTACATACAGGGGACAAAAGGAACTTTCATTACCCTGCCTACTGACACGCTCCCAGCAAAAGAAACGTAAGTGTGCCTGTTGTGACAACTCACAGTACTGGTCACAGTAAGTAATTGCTATGTTAACCACGCAACATTAGTGAGACAACAGGCAACAGCAGGATCAGAGCTTCTACAAGCTGCCCAACTTTTCCCCAGAAAACCATCCCACCACAGGCATGGAAGTGCTTAACAGTTGCCAGCCGCAGCGACCTGCGGTCACGGAACCTGGGAGTCACCACAACTGTGCGCACACACCGGCACCTCTGGCGTTGCCGACGATGCTTCTCCAGCCACAGCTCAGAGATTTTTTTCATACGTTTACCATATTTTGCAAAGACAAAGGCTGTATTCCCTAGAGGAACAATACTGAAGTGCTGAACTGAAGCAGCTGCACTGCAGTGACTGTGGCAATGCTGTGCTGTGACACCAGCACCTGGGGTCTGAGAGCAGCTCCTGAGTTCAGGCAGCAGGTCCCACCAGGTAGGGACACGCACACCTCCAGGCTGGGCCGTACGCTTGCTTTCGGTGCAATTCAAACAGCCCAGGCTAGTACAGAACAACATACCCACTTGTGAGGAGATGGCACACTGAAAATGAGTAAAATTACTAATCACGATTAATTTAGGCTTGTCTAAAGCGACTATCTGCTAGTCGCTGCACAAGACCCTATAGCTGCAACAGAGGGATGCGAGCAGAAGGAGGGAGCCAGCCCTTACTGTGGTGTAGAGCAGTGTAAGCAAACATAGTGTAGTTCTGCCGTGGAGAGGCAGGTGAGTACCACGAAAGCAGGTGAACAAACAAAAAAACCTGAGTAACAAACATCAAGGGGAAAGCATTTAAGAGAGTGGGGCAAGGAGGTCATGTGGTTTGAAGCAGCAATGAAGGGCCTCTGAAGCAAGGATGATGAAGGCAAATATATAGTCAGAAGAGGTAAGTAAAAACTGTTACAAGTTCTCTCAGTGCCCAAAGCTTTGGTATTTCCACCTGTACCCACTGACTCCTCTCCACTGTTTCCTTTCCCAGGATCACTGTGACAGCAGAGCCCTCCAGAGCCCAGATGTACAGCAACCCCGGCAGCTCTTTGCCAATAAACTATTTCTAGAAGGTCCCTAGAGAAGGAAAAGACTTCAGAGAAGAAAACTGGAATTATGGGGCAAACTCATCTGCTCAGAGTTAAGCATGATATTACGCTGTGGTTAGACATTCAGATGTGCACACAAGAGCCTGGAAGTGGAAGAGCTGAGTGCCTTTGATTTTGCTACCTTCTTTTCAGTACATCTGAGTAATTACGATTAAGCTCATTGACTTCAATAAATTATTAATTTAATCTTACTTAACACATTATTGTAAAGTATTAGGATACGCCACTGCTGCCAAGACCCCTGTGGCACAAGGAGAGTTCCTTCTCCAACTATTCCTAGCCGGGGGCTATCCCACATTGCTGCCCTCTCCCTCTTATGCAAGGAGCATACGTGTTCAGAGCAGCTCACCAGCTTCTGCAGCTGCCAGCAGCTCTGCATCAGCGCCAGGCACAGAGGAGGTGAGGAGGAAGGAGAGTAATCCAGGAGACAGGGGAGAATTATTGCAAATTCCCACCCACACTCGTGCAGCACCCAGCGCACTCTGAAAGCTTTGCTCCCGCATCTGCTGTGGGACATGGCAGCACTTGGCAGTGAAGCTGGGTGGGATCTTCCTACTCCAGTAAGGGACCCTGATCCGTACTGGTTCTTACACCATGCCAGCCAGCACACATGTGGGTGGATGTGCACCTAACGAAAGGATACAACAGCAGAATGATTCATCAGAAAAAAAGCAAAAACCTACAAGACTTCTTCCCAAAGGAAACACTTATAGCAAGATGATCAGCCACGCAAATGCAGCACAACAATACAGGAAAAGGACTCTACTGCAGGGCTCCACTTTCGGACCCTGGATGGGCAGCCTGACCCTCTCACTGATACTCCCAACTCCTCCTCTCTCCCTGAAGGCAATTTAGAGCAAGGGAAGACTCAGAGGAGCCTGACCTGGCTGTACAAAGAAAAAAAGACTCTGCCATCTAAAAATGCAAAGAAAATGGAAAGCTATATTTAGCTCTCACTCTCTATCACAGAACAAATATTAGCATGGCAGGCATTTCTCAGAGAAGCCAATTCCCATAACAGCAGTCATTCGTAAAACATACCATAAAAATGAGAACGATGGATACGATTTCAGAGGCCAACTGCATGTGGAAGGCTCTAAGTGACTGTTAACACCTCTGCTTTTACAACAGTGTTGTCTTAAATGGCTTGTTTTGTCTTTCAAGTCAGGTTTAAGAGAGGAACAAGATAATATACGAAAACTATTGCCTTAGCAGCTCAGCTCACTGGAGTACTTGAGAGATGAGAGTTCTGCTCCAGCAACAGCGCTGCCATCTGGGCTGGGAAGTCACACCCGTGTATTTCAAAGCATTAGCTTTCTGCATTTTGATGCTCCAGGCACTGCTCAGTCATCATACAGGATGCAGCTACTCTCAGTGCAGCTCTGCCAGTGTTGTATGACTCTCAAGACATTATATTAGCAATACAATCATCTTTGCTGTACTTTCAATTACTGCTTCCCATTCAACCATTGTCTGTTTCTTATGGAAAAGAAAAGAACTAACAGAGTCACACAAGAGTGAAAGTCTTCTTTAAATGTCACACTGCTGAATAAACCTCTTCCTAGAGAGAGTATATAAATGCTTGGGTACAAAGGAGATCTACTGAGAGAAAAAGAATATATTCCATTGTCTGCTTCCTGAGCCACTCCACAACCTATTTTCTATAAATTCAAGGCTTCATATGGCATTCATGAAACAAATAAATAAGCCCACTGCTGACAAGCAGCAGCACATGCTTAAATGAAAATCCTAAAGAGACTATATAAGAGAATTCCACCAAGGATTAATGAACAAATGTGATTTAAACTATCTACAGCTCTGGACTGCAGCCAAATCGCTGCCAGCAGTATTTGATATGTAAATGCTTAAAACATTTGCTATGTGCACAGCCGTTGATGTAAAGTCTCTATAGAGAGTTTCTTCATCTAATTAGAGATATTGGTTTAGCAAACTTTGGAGTTTATAAAAACCCTCAACGTCTCATTATTCTTTTAAAATAGAATATTCATTTATTTGGAATGTTTTCCAGCTATATCCCATGAAACCCTGAAATGCTTTTGGTGAATGAAAAACTGCAGCCCTGTATCAGCTAATAAACCTACAGCTTTTATGATAATAAAATACTCACCACATGCACTCATTAAAACTTTCTAACTTATTGCTTTTGCCTGTCTTTAGTTATTTGCTAGGCATAATCCACTCGATTTCCAATTATTTTATAGTGCAATTTCAACACAAACATTTAAATCACCCAGGATCTTACAGACACACCATGCTGTAGTGCAATCACTGTGTCTCTGATCTGGGAAAGAACTTAACTGCATGTGCTTAACTGTAGCGGACTTGTAGTTCTGAAATGATGCAGCTTTCACACTGTGTTCTCATAAATGACTTTAAGGGTAAGGGTCTACATGTCCATGTGTCAGGAAGCAGCATGTGCAATGATTACACCCAAGATTAAGAGCTGAGAGCTGTCCTTTAATTTTAGATCTCTTAGGTGCACAAGTAATAATCAAGGAGACTATTCCAGGGAGGTCAGTCCAGTTGTAGCCCAGTTTGTCCATCTCTACTACAGATACATCGCACAACTCACCGATGGTTTGAGATTTAACCCACTGATGTTTACAAAACATTCTAAAAAATCCCCTCATTCCTAGGAGTACCTCTGAACTGATCTTAGGAATCACAGAATGTCAGGGATTGGAAGGGACCTCGAAAGATCATCTAGTCCAATCCTCCTGCCAGAGCAGGAACCTAAATGAGATCACACAGGAAGGCGTCCAGGCGGGTCTTGAATATCTCCAGAGAAGGAGACTCCACAACCTCCCTGGGCAGCCTGTCCCAGGGCTCTGTTACCCTCACTGTAAAGAAGTTTCTTCTCAAGTTTAAGCGGAACCTCCTGTGTTCCAGCTTACACCCATTGCCCCTTGTCTTATCATTGGACCTCACTGAGAAGAGCCTGGCTCCATCCTCCTGACATTCACCCTTTACATATTTATAAACATTAATTAGGTCACCCCTCAGTCTCCTCTTCTCCAAGCTAAAGAGACCCAGCTCCCTCAGCCTTTCCTCATAAGGGAGATGCTCCACTCCCTTCATCATCTTGGTGGCTCTGTGCTGGACTCTCTCAAGCAGTTCCCTGTCCTTCTTGAACTGTGGGGCCCAGAACTGGACACAATATTCCAGATGCGGCCTCACCAGGGCAGAGTAGAGGGGAAGGAGAACCTCTCTTGACCTACTAACCACAGCCCTTCTAATACACCCCAGGATGCCATTGGCCTTCCTGGCCACAAGGGCACAGTGCTGGCTCATGGTCATCCTGAACTCATTTGTCTGTGACAATGACATTTTCTGAGCATCCCTACTGCTGTGATAAAAAGTAAAGAAATAAGAAAAACACTACCCTGTACTACTGTGTCATATGCAGCTCTTTCTCCTATTTTAAAGCAGCCTATGCATTTTACAGTAAAATTATGAAATACAGTATTAAGTAGTTTCCTTTCATACATCTAATTGTATGCAATCGCTAAGCCTAGATTATAGGTATGCTTATCAACAATGAATGCGCTGAAAAACCACTTGAATAACAAAAGCTTTCGAAGTTCTTTCCAAATGTGCAACTGCACAGAAGCTGGTACACATGAAAATAATAAAAGAAAATGAGCTACATGCAGGATGAATTAGTCCTTAAATAACCTGGTGTTGATACATTCATCTCAGAGGCCTTTTGCTAGAAAAGAAGGAAATGTTTCACCCTGATTTGTTAAACAATTTTCTATTTATTTCTCTGTTTAGGTTTATGAATGATCAGCACATCACCACTAGTATCTTTTTTTTTTTCATCTTGCAGCCCAGAGCTTGAGTGCCTGACAGAAAGCCTTTGCTAAAAAGGCCCGTAATTGCATATTTCCAACAAATATTTTTTAAGTAAAGGCAGAGACATGTGTCTAACTTAGATAAGGGTTAGAAAACTTGTTAAAGGTATATATTGTACTAAAGCAAAATTCCTCTCCCACTACATTCACAAGAGATGTCAGTTCAGTTGAATAGCATGTATGGAAGAAAGTTTTTATCAGCGCTGGTAAAAAATGTTTATCAAGCCTTGCTGGCATTGCCATTATTTGTATTTGGAAATTAAAATAACACAAATTGGCGAAGGGAAAATACAGCAATGTGGGGTTTAAACACTTCAAATTATAGTTTGATTCAAAACGCTTAGCATTTTTGGATAAGTAACTCAAAGTTTTGATGCTTACTCAGCATTATCTCAGCTCCAAACACGAGCTGGCTCTCCTAAACTAAGGTGCCAGTCTTGAGTAAGCTGATTTCCTTTTGACATTGACTCATTTCATGTTCACAAGCAGAAGTTTCTGTTCAGGGGCATTAAAAAAAAAAAAAAAAAAAGAGAGAGAGAGAGAAAAAGCTGTGAGAGCCATTTAAGTGAGAGAGCTGCCATGTCTGCCTGCTCCCCACTTCAGGCTGTCTGGTGTACAAGGAATTTGTCTAGCCACATTTTAGTCTGTGTATTTTGGGTCTGGCACACTTTTAGTTTGTTTCCAACCTTTTTTTTGGCTTTTGATCCCACCAACACAAATCTGGAAACTGAACAAAATAGCCTAACATATAACCTTTGGTTTAATTTTTGTTCTCTGGTAGAGTCAATGGTTAAATATTATCACCCCTGCTGTGGTTAACAGGCATGTAAGGGATAAGCCACATACGTGTTTTGGGTCTCTCTTGCCTTTGCAGACAGAATGCAACATCCTCCAGCAGCAGAGTGGAGTGGAAGGTGTCCAACTTGGGGCCAAGGGGGCCTGTGGATGGGCACAGTTGCTGCTCTGGAGCTGGACCAGGATCCTCAGCAGCAATGCTACATCTCAGCTCAACTCCGCTCTCCCCTGAACTGCATAATCAGTTGCTTGTTCCTGTCCATATTTACCCTCCATGCCACATGGCAGGCTTTGAGAAGACAAGGCAACAACAGTCACCGCTCTGGTTCAAAATGAATTCATCCCAAATTAATGACACAAAGGTAGGAGAAGAATCAGCGCAAGCAGGGGCAGGTGACTTGCACATATTGTGAAGAACTTCATGGGAACCTTGACACATGCAGCCAGAGGGGTTCAGACAAAGCACAAGCAGGCCAAAGTTCCTGTCACCTTAGCTGACCTTCCACTAATAGCTGCCATTAACACTTTAGTCAGCACCTTTCCAAGGTAGCTGTGGTTAGGATAAACGGTAAAATTTGTGATTTTCATGCTAAAACTGCACTGGTTAGGTGGATGACATCAATGAGTCCAAGTCTGAATGTTTTTAACCTTTTTCTATTAAGACTGTATGAAATGATTGAATGCAGAGTGCGAAGCTAATGAACACACGTTATCTGCTGAAAATTCAGCATGGAAAGTCTATTTTAATATCATGCTGTCAAAGGTCTATCATATTTCACATTTCCATCTATAAGGAAGTTGAGTGTTGACATAAATTATCATTTTGATAGACAGTGAGCAGGAAGCAGCAGTGTACCTGAATAGGTTAGCTACACAGCTTTAAGCCACATTGCTATTTACGTTGAGATGCATGTTTAAAGAGGATCCATGCCCAGAATGTCTAAATTTAATGACGTTATTTACTTAATTTTAACCTTGCAAGAAAAAAAACACACCAATGTCTTGGGTGTTATTTTCTCTCTTTTCAGTATATTCTTATTTATCAACTTTTATGACTGTAAGGGTTTTCTTCCACTAAAAAAAAATAACTTGTGGATTGACAGAAACATTGGTAAATGCACTTTCTGCCTATTCTTCTACCAGACACATTCTGGAAGAAAGCAGTACACAAATTGCCCATTACTTTGTTCCTTAAAATACTAATATTCTTAGTACGCTCGACAGTGAGATAAGTTTCTTCTTGCAATTCCTTTAATCAATGAAAAAATACCTTTATTCTATCCTCTTTCTGGCTGATATAGCCCTATGCAAAAGACTGCATTTAATTCTGTTTCCATATGTATAATGCTCCAAAATCAGTGTAGTGCACTCAGTTGACGTTAGCATAAGCCAGACCATACACCTGCCTCTCTTCTTGGAATGGGCTATGGGAAATTGCAACAGAAGTTCTGTGGTGTTTCCCAGTTCAGAGGCTAGACTGATTAGGCTGTGAAGGTGTGTTGTTAGCATGTGTGGATAGGGACTTTATAGACAAAAATCAGCACTGTCTCCCTATCCCTCCGAGATCTGCTCTTGCAGTTTTACCTTTTTGCAGCAAGTTTTTCCTTGCTTCTGTGTTTCATAGTAGGTAATTCTCCATAGAAGTTCCTGGGCAATCATTTTTTTTTCCATAAGGCCCATTCATTAATGTGTCAGAAACTGTAATTGCTGCCAGTTACCACATGACTCCAACAGCTGTTGAAATGTATTTGCCAAGATAACTTTTTACGACGTTGCCTTTACCTCTTATTACATTAACAAGTCACTCCAATACTAAACAACTGCATCAATTCCGAGATCAGTATAGAAAACCACCACATTGATCAAGCTAACACACAAACTCTTGATGGACTAAAACACAAGCCATCCTCTTGTCGATGCCAGGATACCATTTGTAAGGATGCAGCACTATAAAGAGTTAAGACTATCCTATCTCACAAAGAGAACTGAGCCTACATAATATTTTCTGAAAAGTATTTAAAAAAAAAGTTAAATACTTGCCCCACCAGCTGCTAATACCCAAGGATATTTAATTATTTAAACTAAACATGATAGATTTTTAGGTTTATCAAAGCACTGGGATTTTATTTAGTACAAAATGATGCTCCCTGCTTTGCTTTTTTTCAGCGTTTGTCTGCCGTTGCATATTCATGTAGAACCTCATCTGCCTACCAGATACATCCCATATTGATGAAAACAATAATCACTGATTAAATGAGCAAGTGGAGTGAGCTGCAGAAATTATAAAGTCCATTACTCAAATAAGTGAGGCTTTGGTTAAAAGAAAAAAAATCTAGATATTGGGCTGAATGGGATCTTTTTGTTTGTTTATACCATGTGTATTTTACATGGCCTATTTTATATTCAGCAATTTTTTTCACCATCTCTAAAATTACATTACCAAGAGTTTTGTGTAAAAGAGAAGAAATTAAAATTGAGTATAAGAATTAAATATAAGAAATTAAATATGAGTATAGATTTAAAGCAACCAATCACTTAATCTAATCTATACATTCCCACCTCCATCTGAAATTTTATTTGCACAGGTCAGTAAGAAAAACTATTTCTTCATTAGATTCAGTAATTATAATAAAAAATGCTCAGTTTCTTCCAAGGAAGTGGGAAGAAATAGACCTTGAGAATGTTTTATGTGAAGTAAACTCAGTCACAAGCACTATTAACACCACTGCCTTCGCCACCCTGCTCATCATTGCAGAGCTTTGCCTGCAGACCGTGGCGACTGTCAGTCTGGGGGTGCGATCCTGCTGTCCTGCCGGAGTGGAGACCCTCCAGCATCTGTGAAGAAACGTAGTTGTGTGCATGGCACTCCCCTCCCAAGACATCCCACCCTGGGGCTAGGATCCTCACCATCACATGCAGGAGGATAGCGTGAGGGTGACACGTGTACAGGTCTCAGGCCAGGCCAGGCTGCATGCCAGAGATGGATGTACCCAGCAGATCCATCTCAGATTTGAAGTTCTTCATTGTGGGCTGTGTGTTCCTTAACCAGCTGTGACAGTCTTGCAACTTAAGACTCATGAGAAATCTTTGCTTTTCTGGATATAGTTGTTAAGGTGCAGTTTTCCAGATTAAATGTTAAATTTTGGTCATTTCTCAGTTTCTGAAACGTAACTTGCTTTCGCTCTGACTGTGTGCTCCCCACGGGCCGTGATTCACCCCGCTGCCCCACCCTCACCCATTTATCATATCAGGAAATGAGAGCCATGAAATCATATCTTCCCCACATCACTTTCAAAATCAGCACATGCCTGGCAAAACACCAAAGAGCAGTTCACTGCAGGACTCTAGTGAAAACACTCCTCCCCACACACTTGGCTCCCTGCTGAAGCTGCCCCTCCACAGCCTCTCTTTGCAGGGCCACCTCCCGGCCCCGCGCAGAGGAAAGCATGGCAGGCAAAGGCCCAGCACCTTCTGCAATGCTCACCAGGCACGTTCCCTGCTGCCACACAACAAAGTGGCTATCCAGCTCTTCACGTCAATAAAGAAATGGAAGGCACTCATGCTAACCTTGCAAGCAGCAGGAAACCTGAGAATACCATCCCACTGCTGGAAAACGGAGCAGAGAGAGGCCACAATGTAGAGCTAAGTCATTCAATATTGGTATGGGGTCTTGCCATCTCCCTGTTTAATACGTGGCATAAACCTAGAGAAAAAGTGTCCAACATAGGCTCACATTGCTCTGAGAGCAGATGGTCCTTATGATGCAGTGGGAAAGATGTATTTGGGTAAAGAAACTTTTTTTTTCCATGCCACACTTTCCAAAGAAAAGACAAGAGGGAATATACACCCATCCAACGGTGAGCTTTAATCTCCTAACTAGGGTTATCCCAAGAAATGAGTGGTGGGACCCCATCAGCAGAGAAGGCATGTGGTGCTCTCTGCACCAGGGATGCAGCTGAGGGCCCTTCCTCCTCCCATCGAGACCCCGCTGCTGAGGTCCTTTCACAAACCTCATTTAAAAGTGAAGTGAATCAGAGTAAAGCAGGCCTTCCCGAAGCTCCTCACGGGCCTGCCACTCCCTCTGATCCCTGAGCTGCTGAATCAACCTGTCGGAGTGCATCAGTTCAAAGGACCAGAAGGCAAAATGGGGAAAACAGGGTCAGGCTAATGGGATTTAAGATTAATTCTGCACCGAGCCTCAAAAGATGGAATAACAGGGCCTGGGGGTGAAAGGGATAATGAACTGAGAGTTGATGGAAGGAAACTTAATTGGTTTTAACAACAGAAGGTCACGTTTTGTTACCTTTATTTGGGTTGAGCAATAATCTTATTTTGACAATTTGTGCCAGCTGATGACCTGCCCTACTATTCGTTGGGACTGTTTTGGAGTAAGTCAGTGAAGAATGCACCGCTCGGATGAGGGGCACAAACATGTGGTAGAGAAAAGGTCTTAGCAAGAAAACTACAAAGGGAACATACAAATACACCGATATAACTGAGGCTGATGAGAAGACAACTGGGAGTGTGGGAGGCTGGTGTTCCCATTCACTGCTATACTCCACAGAGCTGCAACCAATACAGCCTTATTTAATCAGGAGATCAGAAGAGAACTAGTGCTTTAGTTCAACTCAAGAAGAGACTACTAAAAAGGCATGTGAATTTAAGTTAGGTAGTCTGTCACCAGCTGATCTCTCAACCCCGCCAAGCCCTACTGCCTAGCAGGCAGGAAGTGACCTGAAGCAATGTCCTGGCTGCCTCCCCTCTCCTGGACTGCAATGGTTCACAAACCTGGAGGTCCTCCAGGCACTTTGTGATGACACCCAGCACTAGTATCTCTTGACATACCACCTGTATCAGTTTAACATACAAAAGAAAGATCAGGGTGTTTCAGCCTTCAGCTATAGCTCTGTAGCTGCCACCAGAAACATGACTTGAACCCTCCAGGAACAGTTTCAGTGCCTACACAATACCACCTATACAAAGGTTTAGCAATGACCTTGACAGTCATAGAGCATGCATAGCCATGGTTCCTGCAAGCCCCTGCCACAGAAATCATCAGGAAGCTACCTTGCACCTGACTGGCACAGCACATCCCATCTTCAGAACACAATGATCCCAGTCAGTGCTAAAACATCCTCCAATGCTGCCCCAGTTATTTAAAGACGTAATGTGACACAAATAACCTATTTGGATTTATAGGTCTTTTAGTCTTCAGCTGCCCCAAGAATGCATTGTTGCAAGATTACTTGCTAGAAATTACTTTGGGGCAGCAAACTTTTAAACAGGGATTGACACTGTATTTGGAAAAGACTTGGCCCCAAACCAGTTCCTAATGTGGCAAAGAGTGCAATTATCCTGATGAAAGGTTAGGGATGCTTGTGCCTACAGCTGGTTCATCAAGTAATGCTGAATGATGGATATAATTAAACAGCATGCAGCAGAGTGGGATATGTGCTACAATGAACCATTCAGGGCCTCATCCCCTCTGATAAGCCTGGAACTATAGAAGTGCAGTCACAAACAGTCAATGGCACTCAGCACCACTATTTACAGAGATTCAGAAATGACGTATAAATGCACTGTGACTAACAGCGCTGTGCAGGATGAGCAAAAATGAAGTATTCTCTCCCTGTACTCAGCACTGGTGAGGCTGCACCTCAAATACTGAGTTCAGTTTTGGGACCCCCACTACAAGAAAGACATTGAGGTGCTGGAGTGTGTCCAGAGAAGGGCAACGAAG
>NW_010300375.1:66528-72290 GCF_000700745.2 Antrostomus carolinensis | reverse complement strand
GACTGAGATCTTATCACTCTCTATAATTACCTGGAAGGAGGCTGTAGCAAGGTGGGTGTCAGTCTCTTCTCCCAAGTAACAAGTGACAGGACAAGAGGAAATGGCCTCAAGTCACACCAGGGGAGGTTTAGATTGGATATTAGGAAAAATTTCTTCACCAAAAGTGTTGTCAAGCACTGGAACAGGCTGCCCAGGGAAGTGGTAGAGTCACCATCCCTGGAGGTATTTAAAAGACGTGTAGCTGTGGTGCTTAGGGACATGGTTTAGAAGTGGACTTGTCAGTATTAGTTTTACAGTTGGACTTGATGATCTTAAAAGTTCTTTTCCAACCAAAATGATTCTATGATCCAACTGTAATAAGGTGCTACTGTAAAAGCCAACTATGCACTAATTCCACCTGGGGTTGCACAGCAAAATGTAGGCCTTGAATTTCTGCACCATCAGGTCAAAGCTTCCACAATATCTCACAAGATCTGAAGTTTTGACCAGTTGACACTAGTCAGAACTATCAAAAGAAAAAGAAAAAGCTTGGGAGAAAGAGCCACATTCTGCAGTACATCCCAAAAGACAAAGCATGCACAGGGGTGCCCTACTCTATTCTGACCTACCCAAGCTCTGCATCACTGAACATGCACACAATGGTACTCCTTTTGGTCTCCAGAGACATGAGAGTTGAGACAGGCCTACTCTGCAGCATTTATAGACTGATGAAGTGTGGTTTGTTCCCTGCAGAAGAGAATGAAGGCAAAGCAGCCTCTTAAGCAACTCCCATGTAAGGGAGCGCGATGGAAGACCTCAGCCTCGTGCTTCTCACGTCCGTCCTGCAACCACCCTCCTCCATCCCACAGCTCCCAGAGCCTGTGGACTGGAGCATCAGCATGGGGTGTGGTCTTCAGGACTTCAGAGTGACAACAGTTGGCAGACAGAGCAATGCTAGATGCCTCTGTACAACTGAATACAGTATTTCCCATCAGTGTTCCCCATAAATCCCAGGGAGCAAGGCAGGTGGTGGCAAGCTGGCTCTTACCTTGCACTGTGATTCTGAGGAAAAATGAGTTTTCCACTGGATAAGAGGAAATGAAAGAGGCAGTTGGGATGGTACACCCATGCCACCCTTGCTCTGTAACCACCGTGGGTTACTACTGCATTTTATTTATACAGAAGTGCTTTTTTAAAAAAATGTCTGTTATTCCAAAGCAGCTTTATTTCTGTTGCAAAGTATTTCATTCAAATCAGCCCTTCAGCTCATTCACATGCAGTAATCTTGAATAAAAAATGTCAAAGTGCATAATTTAATATCAAGACAAGACCAGAATTTACGTATAAATTGGCTGAAAAATCTTTAACATCAAATACCACTCAACTCTTACAATTTTATCCCTATTTTGGAGGAAAAGAGTTCATTTATTCATCTATTCCTCTCCTTTCTGTTTCAATATCACCACTAAAAAACTGAATCAGAACAACATTTTTGCTCACCCTTTAATGACCTCTTGGTTCGCAACTGTTTAAGAGTGACTTGGGAAAGGTATAATAGCACATGTTGTTGTTTCATCTTCACTTTGAACTGCCACCAGATATTATTTTGCAGCTGTTTTATTGTAAGTGGCATCCTGAAATCTAAGCAAAAAAGTGCCTTAATGGCAATTTCAACAGATTTTTAATTTCCTGAGAGAATTCAGCAAGGCCACGAATGGAGAGCGTGTTTAAAATACAATGCTGCAACACAAATGTTTCCCTGTTTCAAGCAGTTTTAGTTTTTGGAATTTGATAATGATTTTACTGAACTTTCTAAAAAAAACCTAAAAAACTAAAAAATTCCCATCTGAAGAGAGATTAAAGAGTTTCTACTTATAAACCCCAGGTAAACACCACAAGGACGTGTTTGTCTGCAGTTTCTGTTACCCACCTCACAATTAAATCCCCAGAGTAAAAGCCACTTGAAGCAAAGCTGGAAGAGTGCGCACAGGAAAGGTCTCACCTGAGATTTCCCTAATGATCAACATCTCACTACACTCTCAACCCTACTGGAGCTTCTTGCCCAGGAATGCAGTGAGCAGCTGAGTACCATGGGAAGGGCCTGCCAGCACGGGACAGCTAGTGGGGAATTTTGCTAACCATGGATTTCAAGTACAAGAGCCATTTTTTTACTTATTTGCCCCCAACGACAAGTTGTAAGTGAAAAATAGGTTCCATAAATACCCCTGGAGCTGTGAAGGAGAAACAGCTGAGCTGTCATGATCTTCCTGCTTCTCAAAGCCTTCCTCAGCCCCAAGGCATCAGTTATCCTTACAAAAATACTATTCTAGATATTATTCTAGCATCCTGAAGACAAAAGACGTAACTGTGTTGCCTAGGAACCAATGGTGCACATTATCACATTTGTACTGTTATTGTTTATAGATCAGGCTGAATGGTATCCAGTGAAGACTTGCGTTTCACTCTCTTTTAGGAGACAGACTTTTTCCTCAGTCATAACTAAGTGAAAAATAAATTGCATGCATAAAGCAAATGGCAGAGATGAAAACCCTTTGGCTCTTTGCTGGAGAACCTCCCTGTGAGCAGTCCCAGAGCCAAGACAGAAGAGCAGAGGACACCAGCCAGGCAGCCCAGCAAGTGCTCAGATGCTGCAATGCCCATCAAACTGTAAAGCTTGGCATCTGGGGCTTTCATCTGCCAGGCGGTCCTCTGAGTGGCTTCAGACACTGGTTCTGATGCTTTAGTTCACATAGGAAGAGATGAAGGGCTGAATGTTTAGCACTGTAATCAACAAGATAACATGCTGCCAAGTACAAGGGTACTTTGAGTAATACTGCTATTCTAAAAATGTGCTTTATTGATGCATCTTTAATCTGCACACGCTGTAGAGATGCCTCAATAGCCAAACCAGTCTCCAGTTTGGGGTGTGTTTATTTCTGTTGCCAGACTAAGGGTGCTATTGAGAACATTTCAGAAGTACTAAATATCCAAAAAAGTTACTAAGAGCTGCAGATGTCACAATTCTCCAAAAGCAAAAGCTGCTTTATAGCCTTAAACCCAGGAGGGGAGGTGAAGGTGAAGAAAGTAACCTCAGCTGCTGTGGCTGCTCAGAGAAAGGGCGAGTCTCCTGTCACTAACATTTGCCAGGTTGAAGAAAATATTATGGTAACACCAGAGACAAATAAAATTTTTAAGCCACAATAATTTCAACATTTCACCCCACCCATTTGTGACCATGTGCAAAACCACTGCTTTGCCAACCACTGATAATTTAAGAGTAAAACAGAAGTGGGATAGCAAACCAAAAAGATAACCTTCAAAATATAAATATATCTCAAGCAAATGTGCTGGCCTAGAGGGGAAAGAGAAGGAGAAAAGGTTATTTGAGGGATTTAAGAACGAAGCACATCTGAAATTCTCAGCAAATGCAGATTCAAGAAAAACACTGATAAAGTTCCTTTTTGGACAGGAAAAAAGATTCCCTGTGAAGCATTAAGAGTGGATTGATATCTGGCTTGCCAGATAAAAATATTCTGAGCAAACAAAACTGCATACAATGTCAGCGACAATACTGAGATAAAAACCTCAGGTGCTGGCATCTTAACAGATGTTGTACTGCAAAAGCTACCTGCGCTCTACTCCCATCTAGATGTACAGATATTATTAACCAGTGCTTCAGTTCAGGATAACATTCAAAAGGGCACTTTAAAGAAAGCTGCATTATTTGCCCAGTCCAATATCCTAATGGCAAGGCCTGCACTTCAGAGCAGCATTGCAGCAGGTGGCTTTGTATGGGGTGTAAGGTCCAATTCAGCCCTGGAAAGTCAGAACCTTTTATACAGACTTTCGTGTCCAGCACCAGCTTACATATTGAGAAGAAGGAAATATCTGTAAGAGACAGTTCTGAAGCCTGAATCATAGAATTGTTAAATTAAGTCAAACTGATGAGAAGTCAGAGAGAAAAAGAGAGCAGAACTGCCTTTTGAGCCAATGGTTTTGGTGATCCTAGTTGCCCTTACACAGCTTCCATCAGCCCTGCTGGCTTGGGGATTGCTAAGTTCATAACCATCAAGAGGGCACAACTGAGTCTCAGACATTTCTCACAAAGCTACTGCTTCTGTATTAACCAATACTTTCTCTGTCAGCTCACAGAGGAGAAGAATTTTAAATAATTATTTTTCCTCAAAGCCATTTTGTCTTCAGTTTCTTTTCTTGATATCCAAAGGCAGCAAACTCAGAATAGCCCCAGTGCAGGACCTGGCCATGCAAGTTACTAGAGATGAAAGCTGTGAAGACAACAGACAAGTGAAAGGACAGCTTTATCACTACTACGCTGTCCTCCACATTCAAACTTGGCAGGAGTTCAAATAAAACTGTTGATTTTGGGTGGTTATCTTTGCTAACAACTCTCCTAAAGAGTCAGGAGTGTGGATCTGCTGGAGGAAATACAGGACTGAGAGTCAGACTGCCTGTCTGCTGCTGGGAACATTGACCTGAAAAAAAGATTTACCTACTTCAGAGGGTGTCCCTCAAGTTTCTAAAGGAGTATTTAAGCCTTTAGATGAATATTGCTATTTAGCATTAACAAAGTTACCCCGACCATCAATCAGAGGACAACACAATGAAACAAGAGTAGGTCAGTCAATAGATCTCAGCTAGCTCATTTTTCTTAATTTCTGAGAATGCTTCTGACTGACAAAGATGATCTCCATAAATTACACTAACTCTGGCACCCTGTTAAAGTACCAGTCCCAGTCAGATCATCCTATTTACTCCCTTGAGTCTGTAGCCACCTTTCCCCAGGTGCTATTTGTATTATGATGCACATTTCATTCAAATTCTAGACCAAAACCTCTATTGAATGTGTCTCATTTGACTGAGTCTTCACAACACAGGCTTTTACGGGAAATATGGCCATGTAACCTTTATCCTAAAATAGTGCTAAACAGCAAACCACAACGAGTTTCACTGGGTTTCTTTTAAGTTCCTTTGTTATAGCTGATTGCTCGTAATTGAAAACGTAGTTGTATCTGCATTCCTGGGTCCATCAATAAGTCACTCTATTTTCTTACTATCCTGAAGTACTCCCCAAGCTTCTGCTAATAATTCTGCTTGACCTTTATTAAAGACCAAGCATTAGTTGGCAATTAGATTTGGTGATCCCTTTGGTGATTGAGGCTCAGTGATTTACTGTAAATTATAAATAGTTCAAATGCTTCATTATGCTTATTCTTTATACAAGCTTTGTGGCCAGGTAAGCACTGACATGACATTCACTGTTAAATGATCTCATTAAACTTTTTAATTTAAGTGGTGCAACACTTCACCTGCCACATTATCCAAGGACTCCTGCAATGCACATTAAACATTCAGCATCAATAGATGCTCTACCATAGTTCACCTTGTTGGGAGTGAAATTTCAGTCCCTGAACATAAGGTTGACTACCTGATGCTGTTTGTCAGAGGCAATGAATAATGCAGATAGATACCCATGTAAAGTAAGAGGTTGAAGACATCAATAGTGTTCCCACAGAGTTTTGAAAGAGGCTCTCAAAAGAAAAGACTTTAAAACATGAAAAAATGCCACTAAAATTAAAAAAGTTAAGGAAAAGGAAGGAAGGTACTAGTTCTTTCTTTTCTTTATGAATGCAACGACAGTGAGAGATGATTTATTGAGAACCCTGAAGCCCTGTGCCCTTTTTTTATTCACAGCCCCAGAGCAAACGGTGGGGCAGTCACACAACCTCCCACCTCAGAGTCGCTTTTAGAGGTTTCTCTTCAGC
>NW_010300375.1:64189-66427 GCF_000700745.2 Antrostomus carolinensis | reverse complement strand
GTTTAATGGAGCTGAATGGAGTTAGGGTTGGATAAAGCACTGCACCATTTAACTTAGGCCAATAAATAGCGTATTGCCTCATGACTAAAGGGAAACAGTAGATTTGTTGGAGGCACATTTATGTCCAGGCTCTGTTTGCCAGCTATTTCTACTGCAGCAACAACTAGAAGCACATGGATTAGGACCTCCTTTGTGCTAGGTCCTGGACCTACAGACTCTGCTTCATGAACTGCACATTAAGGCATGGGAAGGATAGTAGGGATATCTGAATTCTCCTGGCTTGCTTATGTTCTATTTTACACATTTTTAATTGCTTCCCTCCCAAAATGAATGATTCTATTATTTTTACTTTCCCGTCTTTATATAGTATGATACTTGAAATCTGCTTCTGGATGTCTCTTCTGAACAATGAAGGGCCCCTAGCAGTTGTAACGTAGCCTGTGAACATACCAGACTGCTCCTTGAACAGATTTAGGCTTCATCATATAGTATTAACCCCACATACTCAATGTGTTCTTCTGACTTATAAGGCTGGATTAGATTTTATTATCAGAAGAGAAGTAGTAAAGGTTTCACTGTTACAGATGGAATGGCAGATGGGAAAAGCTTAATGTGAAGCAGCTCTGGATAAAAACTATTAATCCACAAAATTCATGTTTTTATGCGAGGAAACCTAGCAAAACCCACTGCAATATCACTAGCCAGTGAGAAGTGTATACTGCCCCTAGCCCATGATCTGACAAATCGCAGCATCAGGTCTGAAAGAAGGAAAAAACTCTCAAACAGCCTATTTACTGTTTCCTGGAAAAACAATCAGCTCTCTATAGGCTATGCAGAGAGGTAATGCCTTCCTAAAGATTATAAAGAATATTAATTTATAGCATCTCCACTATGAAAATGAAATAGACTCACATATATATTTGATGAGATAACTTTCTCCAGGGTTTATAGGTGTAATATTCCATATTAAAAAAAAAAACAAACAACAAAACCAAAACAACAGTACCTATAAGCCACTGTCATTAAAGTTGTAGCACTTTTTGCTTTTTGTTGAAGTGCACGGTGTGGAGAGGAAGCACATTTCCATCAGTTCTGGTAACAGAACACTTTGACAGAAAGGGAAGCGAGCACTTTAGACGCCTGCCCAGCTGCCGAGAGCCCACCACGCAGCTCGCATGACCTTCAAGAATTTCCCCTATGAAGAAATGAGCGCCTGGAATTTTTCCAGCTGAATGGCACTTGTTTAGAGTTTGAATGACTGCAAGATACCATGGCATTATTACAAAGAATCCATTAACACCAAACTGACTACAGTCTACTCAACAAATCCTGTGATTGTTTATGGTTGTGTCTGAAAGTGACTAATCCCATTTGGCCTTGTGGTTTAACTTGTTCCACAGGGAACCAACAGCAGTTGAAACTGCCACAGGTCATGGCCTCAGCGTTACACTATGTTTAGGGTGGACTCAACACTACAGAAGAATAACTGGATACATCTGCCAGAGCTAGTCTATAATTATACAAGACATTCAGCAATTATTATCGTACAACTTATTTTACTTGATTCAAAGTGCCATCACCTGCCTCTTCCTTTATAGCCTTGTATTAGTCTGCTTTCTACCATCAGTGCAGTATTCCTCACCAGGAAAGTGAATGAGAGTAAATAACAAGCTAGCTGTTCACAAAACTCAAGAGATATATAGAGAACTACATATTCACCCTTACAAGCAAGGATATTATGTCAAAATTGTTAGGTCTCTTCCTGTGGGACACCAAAAGTGTTTAAATCAGATGCAATATGAAATACCATGATTTCTTAATTCAAATTCTGATGTTCCAACATCAATGCAATCTCTGTGACTCTTCTGTTCTTCCCTAATTGTTCTCCCCAAAATGTGTTGCATTCCACTGACAGTGCTTAGAAATGGGCATCTAGCAATAAAACCTTTTGTCAGTTCTCACAAAATCCTTCCTAAGGCATACATTCATGGGTTTTTTTATTTTTCACTTCAGTGAGGATTTCTCTCTGGGTAGCAGCTTCAGGAAGGGAGCTATACTTTGAGAGAGATCTTGTGGAAACCTAATCAGTGAAAGTACCTAATATATTTATTTTCTGTGAGTATTAAAAACATGTTAGGTCATCACCCATCAGAAAAACGCTCAAGAAAGTTACTTCCTCTTTCATAAATTCATTTCAACACACATGGAAACAGAAGTCACAAGGAGAATTTCCTCTTT
>NW_010300375.1:39349-64157 GCF_000700745.2 Antrostomus carolinensis | reverse complement strand
CTTTCCCTCTTCTTGATAATCTCTTTATAGCCTAAACCCAACAGTTTATGGATACTTGTTTTTTTGGTGGGTTGGGTCTTGGTTTTTTTTCAGGTGGGTTGTTTTGGTTTTTTTTTTTGTTTGCTTGTTTTGTTGGTTTTTTTGTTTGTTTTACGTACTATGTACTTTTGCACAATGTAGTAAACCTTAGGGAACGCAGTTGCGGGGTCTGGGTTATGTATATCTTGAAAAAATATAATTTCACTTAAAATCACAAGCCTTGTCATGTGGTGGTGCGTTAAGTTCTTTGCCTGATGCCATCTGAATAAAGATATTCAGGCAATGGTTGCTGCTGAAGATATAATTGACTCCTAGCAACGTAGTTGTCACTTCTACTATCATTATCCTCTGCAGAAAAAGTACTAAAAAAAGGAAGAGGAGAACATTACCTTCACTGAATCTATATTCATACCTTCAACACTCTCTGAGACATCAAATCAAACTGTTGAAGTTGTTCCTGGAAGGCAGGAACCTCTCCATGCCTGGGGTTCATTTGCTGAGCTCCAGTACTTCCTGCTGCTTTGCTCATCCTCTCCTGTAGGTGCCCCTTGCTGGAAATAACAAGTAAATAGAGCGGCCCCTGCTTCCTCAGTAAAAGTGAAGAACTGGTGCTGCTCGCCTGCTCACAGTCCCTCCTAGGTAAGTGGCAGACACATGGGGTACAGTCAGGTGATTGTCTCCTTGGCTAAAGTGTGGCTGTCAAGACACCAGCCTCACCAAGAGGAGTCTTCTGCTGTAAGACAGAAGAAACTGCCCCTCTGACCTCTGCTTCTTGCAGCACAGCATGGACATGTCATCCCTTATATCCCTCAATACATATTTTCTTTAGGAACAAAACATGTACATTCTTAAAATACTCATTGTACCTGATTGGGTAGTCAGCAGCACTGAGGTTAATGAAGAAATCCCATGGCCAGTCATTCATCTCCATTAAGTCCCTCATGGTCTGCAGGTAGGTAGTCAGAAGACTTGCTCCTCCCCAGATAGTTGCCATTCTCCAAGAAGTGACTCTCACGTTTGGGTACTGGTTGGCAAACTGCAGCACTTGTCGGTGCAAGTAATTGGATCGCTTTACAGGAGAAAAAGTAACACATTCAAGTTACTCTGTCCAAAATTGTCCCTCTCTCTATTCACTAACCAGCAACTCTAGTTCTTCACTCACTGAGCATTGCCATTGCTTTGCCCTCACTTACTATGGCACACCATCTTCTTTTGCTAAATGCTTACTTGGAAATGTACAGAGAACCCTGTTTAATTCTTTGTGTTACAACTACAGTAATTACTAATCAGAGTAACTGCTCTTATTTGTCATCAGTAGATCTCGAAGTGCTATGGTAAAGGAGGTGACTGTTATTATCTCCCTTTTACAGCGTGAAGTAAAGTAACTTGCCCAAGACACCTCAGGTCAGCCCTCCATCCAGTGGGCCACCACTGTCAGTCTGCACCAACTTCTCCATTACTGTTAACTAAACATATAACAGACAGACATGGATAGATACTCACACACATATAAAGAGAAATGAAGACTGTTACACAGAGAAGATAAGAAAGAAAGAAAGAAAAAAAAAAAGAAAAACAAGAGGCTCCAAACATATAACAGATGGAAAGACAAGAAGTGACATGCACTCTATGCAACAGAGGTAAAGAAAAGACAATGAAGATGGGTACACTGAGAGATGGCAAGACAGGCAATTTATAACCAGTGATATATTACCTTGTCAACATGAATGTAATAAAAATGGTCTTTATGGTAAATAGCCTTAAACATGCGTTGGAGCTGCCGAGAAGCTCTGCCATGAACAACCAAGACAAATGCGATCCTGACTGGGTTGGCTGGCATGTATTCTACGGAGTCCTCATCCCACTGTACATTGTTGTTGGTTTTTCCTGTTTGAAAACAAAACACAGGACATCTCTGAGTGTATCCACAGGGCAGGGGTGCAGAGAGCAGTACACATTTCACCTTGGCTCTTCTTCAAAAGCAGTTTCTAAGGAGAAGCGAGAACTCAAGAGGGGTGCCAGCCTGCATGCCATCAAGATCATATCCCTCTCCTCCATCACCACACAGGGTCATCACGCCCCGGGCAGCAGCCATGCCAGCCTTCCCCACGCAGCCCTGTCTGCCTGCCTCAGCCTGAATAAGGCTGCGTGAACACAGCTAAGCAGCCAAATGTTTATGAGTTGGGCCAAGCTCTACCTGGGTATGCACATTTGCATCTTCAAAGGAATCACCTCAAAGTTTCTAAGTACTGTTCAAATATTAAAAAAAATGCCAAGGCCAACTTTCCCCCACTCCCTCAGGAATTAAACCCGCAGTTTAACAAAAGATGCTCATTCCTGTGATAAGCACAGCTCCGCTGAAAAGCTGGTGAAACTGCTACTTAACAGCTGCTGAGGATTATCTCAAATTATAGCATTTATATGTATCATCAGATGTATCTTGGAACATTTAAATGGCAACCTGTATATCTTCACCACTTCATGTAGGAGAGAGGCTCTTACAATCCTATTTAAAACTGATGTTCACTTTTAATGGAGGAATTTCTGGTCTCCATGTTCTAAAGCAAGGTTAAGACGGGATGTACTGATTAATGGGAGAGCTGGAGGGACATTTTTACTCAGAAATTTCAAGTGCTTTGTTTTTGGTTTGTGTTAACAGCTCCTCAAGTCAAAAACCTGAATGCAGTGTAAGAAAAATAATATTTTATCCAAAAACTGATATTCATTAAAAATGATGTTCATTCTTCAGTTCAACAGCTTGTTGAGTGCTCCTGGACCACATAAGGGGCTAAGAGGCAGCTATGTGCCTATCCAGGAACATAAAAGATACTGAACATGAAGAAGCCTACAACATCCCAGAGGCTCACTGCCCCATGTAGAAGATACTTACCTCTCTGCAGCCCCCCAAGGAACATCCATCTGCAGTAGTACTGCTCATAAATTAACGTCATTTTATTGCCTCCAGTTGTATTCAGACTACCCATCAGGAAACTTCCAGTCCCAGGAATCACTCTACTGGGCACTCTATTGGGCACCAATAACTTAAATGGTATTTCTTTAAAAAAGCCTTTGCCACTAATTCAGTAAAACTCAGATGAACAGCATTAAAAGATTTTTTAAAAGCTTAAATTTAATTTTTTTCTATCATTTTCAGTTTATTACAGCCATTTGCCTATGCTTAATTCCACTGTTTCTCCCACATGGCTGATGAGCTTCTCAACGTGTATGCTCAGGGTTTTTGCACAGTGACAGGGACAGAAAGGGACCGTGAAAGAAAGGAAATGTGCTTGCAAGGAGAACTGACAGGGGAAAGAAGGGCAATTGCAATTGCTAAACCAACCCATTTTTCTTTTAAACTGCTTTGATTTCAAGCTGATGATGTCCCGTTAATGGACTAAAATATTTTTAGTGGTTTTCATTAACATTTTTGGATACCTCTCTTCTGAAATTAGTGGCTTTCTGCAATGATATGTAGAAGGTGAGGGGAATTTAAAATAGCCATATTGTGGGTCTTTTATTTTAAACTAACTTACTTTCAATACCCACACTATAATTATCTAGCAACTGCTGAAAACAAAATCCTCCTAAATTTTCACCTGAAATGCCACCTCACTTCATTGAGTTTCTTTAATAATTTCCTATAGTGACTTACTTCCTCTCTGCTATTTTCCTACTCTAACTTCTTTTTCCATGTGCTCCTTCCTTCCTTCTCTTTTGGGTTTAGGCTTTTGTAGTCCCATTTTCCATCTGCATGCTATTATGGATTCTTTAATCTAATCCTATTCTTGGCTGCCTGGAATTTCACAAAGGTAAGAATGTTGTATTTTTTTCCATCTGTCAGAATACCTGTTACTTCTGCTCTATACGGTTACTTCCCTGGTTTGAGCCTGTGGCTGACTAGCACCCTCAATTTTGCAGACTACCCCACTGATAAAGAACCAGCCTGGTTTGCAAATAAGATGAAATTGGCAGGAAACATTCAATTACTAAAAAATACAGTAATACTTCAAAGCTGCATGAACCACGTCAAGATCTGAATAGCTCTAGCCACTGCATTTCTGTAAAACTTGTGCATATCAAAGTCTTGCACATCATGTTAATACCTGCACATTAATGACCTGCCTGTCAGGTAGGAGGGCATCCCCTTCTGGATGTCAAGACAGAAGATACAGAAGATGCATCAGATGATTTCACTTAACATCATACCATTCATCAGTGATAAAAATCTGAAAGGATTTTAAGGTAGCACTTGCATTTGATAGCTACTTCAGGGCCATCACTACATTACCATGTGCCACATGCACTGAGGCTCACTGAGGGTGCTAATTCAAGTAGCCTGCCACTGGAGCATCTCACCCAGAAAGCTTCTCTGAGTGTGGACACTGCCTGTCAAGTAACTTTCCTACGTGTTCAGGGAATCCCCTTCTTCTAAGGTAACTTATGCAGATCGGTGTTTTATAAAATGCAATAAAAAGCCCACAATGTTAATACAAGAAAAAACAGCTCATCCAGCTCATAACAAACATTTTCTAGCCCTGGTATCAAAGCGTATTTATTTTGCTATCCTACACTCTAAACAAAATGTGGCATTTTCCTCTGTGACCAGGTGTCTTTCACAAACTTACTGAGAAAAGCAAGAGTTGCCCTTCTGGTGCCCTGCTCAAAGCGTGACAGGACTGACATCAACGTGTGTTAGCAGGAAAACCCACACCTATTTTTGCAGGTAATAGAAGAGTCTCAGCTCTAGTGCACATTCAACTTGTGCTTTCCAGAGTCCAGAGATATCAATACACATAATTAAGAGTTTAATCTTCAACAACTGCAGTATTACTAAATGCCAGAATAATAAACATAGTGCAATCATTTTCATATTTGTTGTGGAGCCACATTATGCTCAATCATCCACCAGTATAACTCAGAGCCAACCTGCTAATCTTCGACTTCTATTGCTGATTAATGAGATCATCAGACTTCTTTAGCAGCATGAAGCAATCTTTTAATGAATTTTGTGAGCCATATTAATTTTTGTAAATCAAACCATCAAGTTCTACTCTCAGCTTGGTATTGTCCTGGGTATTCAACAGAATACCTCTGTGCAGAGATACCTGAACACTGTCAACTCCATCTGAACACAGCTGCCTGTGTGTACTCTGCCTTGATAGCATGAATCAATGGATAGAGGACATCAGAAGAGTTATTGCTGAGCAGTTCAGCACACTATTTACTGCTATTACATCCATAAATGCAATCAGAAGCCTTGTCATTATAGCATGAGTACTAGCCATAATCACTCCGAAGAGGCAGAACTCTGCAGTCCCTACTTAAACTCACAGGAGCAGCCCCATTCCCTTCAGCTGAACCATTTCTGCAGCAGAAGAAACTACTGCTGAGTGGTAGTTGACGAACTCAAATTCCTACTATATACTCCTTCTTTTCAATTGCTCACAACTCATAATGACACAGCAGGTTGAAAATTTCCAGGCTTGGCTTTCGTCTGAAAATGTTCTCCAGTTTGGTTAGAGGAAAACCAGTTTTGCCTTGTTCAAATGGCGATGAGACTAAAAAAAAATTTTTTTTTAAAATCCTTCATTTAGAAAAACCAATTTTTGCTACAGATCTAGTAACAGAAGTAGTTGGAGTTATATGAAAACAACAAAAAACTTCACTGAGCAATTTACCAGTGAGCCATCAGGACCTGATGAGATGCCTTTGTCTGAGGACTCAATAACAGCAACATTTATCCGGACTTATCCAGAACTCTTGCTGGAGTTAAGGCCCAATGATCCTTTACATCAAGTGCTTCATTTGCTATCAGGCTCAAGAAGGGATGTTCTGTCTTCTTGCAGCACCCTCCAGCGAAGACACCTTGCACAGGCAAGGTAACTCCTGAAGCACAGGATGTGTTCATCGCACTTAGATGAAAAAGCAATTTTTCCTATGTCAGAATCTAGAAAACTATCTTTAGCAACATTAATTTTAACTTTGGGATGCAAATTTTCACCTCCAGTCTAGGAAATTATTAATTTGTTTCCATGGTGGCCCTTGCAGACATCTTTAGTGGAAAAAAAAAGAAAAAAGAAATATTTTAGATGAGCATATATATATATATATATATTTTAGATTAGTATTACTCTTTATACATAAAAGGCCCTTTGGTCTAGTCACAGTGTAGAAGATCCCTCTGGCAAATAAGGGTATCCACCAAAAAGTGGGCTGAGCAGCATGCATATTTTTGGTGAATATGTATAGTGACAACCAAGCAGCCACACAGAGCTCTGCGTAGCACAGACACGTCCTGCTCGCTGCAAGGCCATCGCCTGCCCTCTGTGCCTCTAAGAAGCAGCATGACCTGATGGCGTTCAGCATCTCAGGGCATCAGCACTGAGCACATCCACCACCCGGGTCAAAGAGGGGCTGGGTTTCACCTCTAGCAAAACAAACCAAGTTCCTGATGAAGACAATTAACATGACCGGTCATTTGTGTGGCTTCTTTTAATGGCTTTTAACTTGCTTGGCAAAGTAGGAGAGGTGAAATCAGCTGCGGAGATCTTCTGTGCAACTGTCCCCAGGGCACAGGGATTTGAGATGGATGTGTTTACAGAATGAGATGTTGCTAGTTAAGTTCTGTAGATTTCCTTAAAATTGCCGTTACACATACTTTTTATCTGTGAGTTAGCGTTGAGCACTTCAGATAAAATTTCAGAAATCATGCTGCTATTGAAAAGTGGATAGTCACTTTTTTTTGCAGTCATGTTTTATCTCAACAACCCCACTCTAGTATTTTTCATTCTCAGACTCTACCATGAATTACAGAAGCAATTTATGATCCTCTGTAAGTTCATGTGACCAAGTAACCCATAAGCAAAAATCAATGCAAGGTAGGTGGGAAGCTGCAAGACATAATTTACAAGCACTCAATGACTAGTCCATTTAACATTAAAGAGACAGATTTCAGTAATGTTCTTTCCATGCTGAGCAGAAGCCCTGGCCTGGAACAAAGGGGCTGCTGATGTGGGCATTTTGAGTCTGCTTTAATCATTTCAGAGGGTGACAGTATAAACTTAGGGCAGTCAGAGGAGAAGAGCCACTGCCTTACAGCTGGACAATTCCCTTCAGATCACTGGAAGTTTCTCTAAAGTGAGTTTGTGAACTGCTAAGCAGCTCTGCATCCCTGCAGAATTTCATGTAAGGAGGGAAACTCACTGTCATTACAGATTTAGTTTGAGTTCTGCTGCAACCACTGTGCTGGAGAGATTTCTACAGAAAAATAAAGTCCAGGAAAGAAGGAAGGAAGGAAGATAGAAAACACATGTAGAACTATTTCATATTCACAGCTGAATCACGAGAAGATTAATTGTTTCTATCTTTTCCCAAAGGGGAAAAAAAAAAAAAGATAATTTTCTGTTTTGTAATTTGAAAGAAAACATTTCCATCCCAGCTTTGTCATCCTTCAGTTGTAGCTATTTAATATTTGTGCTTCATGCACAGCTTCCAAGACTCACTGAAGGACCAAGAACCCATTGGGGCAGGTATCATCCATTAAGCAAATCCAGAAAGACACCTTGCACCAGAAAACCTTGTGGACCTTTTCAGCATGATTTGAAGGAATCATTGTAAATGAAGAAATGCAAGAATCTTGAGAACAAAGACAGAAATCTTTTGTATCACAAAATCCATGAAAGCAGTTGGGATAACACAGGACTGTTCAAAACCAACCTCAGTACAGAACTTCGGGTTATGTGTACGTGTGCCTGTGTGTTTGCTGCGACAGCACATTTATATCAACTAAATTTAAACAAAACCAGGGAGCATTCAGTTTGAAGCAGCCTGCTATATTCCATACAGAAACTTTGTTCTGTCTTGTAGACAGTCTCGAGCAGTTACTGAAACCATTTTCATGATCTGCAAATGACCGACTAATTATCAGATCCCGCTATACTGCACTTGCAACACACACTAAATTTAATTTAGTACGATACTTATCTAGGCAGGCCAATAATCTCAGTAACAAGTTTGCTTCTCTGACTATTCTAATTATGAAAATGGTAGCATTCCTGGGAGACAAATCTCAATTATTTGTATTTTTGCTGGAGTGTGTTAGCCAAGCATTTTCTCCCTTTTCCCACTGACTCTCATGAATAAATAAATAACACTCAAAAGCAACAGTAAATTAATTAATGTTGAATTAGAATGAATTTCCTAATGATAATATTTATCATGTTAATTAACAGCCAATTAGTGCATCATGATCAGTGTTATTAGGGTGAATACAAAATGCCTTCTAAGTGAGCATTAGGTTATTTTTACTATATTGAATAACATTACTGGACTTCAGAGAGATAATATAAAGTAGATCCAATAACAGATACAAATATTCCTTGCAAAGACTGTTCACTCCTCTTGCATCTTATACCTTAGTCTGACTTAACCCTTGGTAGGTAACACTCTTGGAAACGAGAAAGATTGCTATTTACAGGTACCTGTACCATTACAGCTCAAAGAAAATGCTCTAATAAAAGACAGCTTTCCCCAGCTGGGCTCTCAGCACTAACCAGTGCCCCACTCAGATTGGGACCACCAGCTCAGAGTCAAAACTTTTGGAGACAAACCAGCTAATCACAGGAACCAGGAGTAATTCATGAATGTGCCAGTTCTGTGACAATACACTCAAGAGAAAAGAAAAAAAAAAACCACAACAGGCCTGTCTTTTATGGTTAAAACACAAGGTGTGAAGGTTTTCTTAATGTGTGGAGCCATCTCCTCTCCCAGAGAGCTCACTGCAGGGTGAGACACTTCATTCAGGTCTCGTGGCCGAAGAGCTCACTCCCACCCAGCAGTGACCACTGTCAGGGAAAGCGGGTGTTCATCAGGAGAGGAGTTACAGAAAGAAAAAAAGCAGTGAAAGGGTTGAGATGAGGCATGTGTTTGGGTATCTTTCCCACCACCAACTGTTGCTAAGGATGCTCCTTTCAACAGTCCAAAACTGATGAGAACAGGAATTTGCCAGACTAGGTAAGTCATCCTACCACTCCCAAGAAAAGTGGTGACACAAACCCAAACTGAAGCATTTATAAAACTTCATCCACTATTTGCTTTTTCTGGACACAGCTACTGCCATGCCAACAGCACTCTGGCTGCTACAAAACCAGCAACGCAGCGCTGGGGGGTACGCAGTTCCTCGGGGCAGCTTGTTTAGCTGGTACATGCTATGGGCCACTGGCCACCAGCACATCCTTCCTGGAGAGCCCCTGCCAGTGCTGCTGGCAATCGAGCTGCCTGCAGTCCCCTGCCCCTCTGATCAGTGGCAATGGTGAGATTCATGCCACCCAAGTATGGAAACATAATTTAGGTGCCTAATTTAACACACCAGCCTTTCCAAACAGTCCATGGAGACAGAAGGACTCTGCAGAGGCTGTGCAAGCGAAGGCAACGGAGGCAGAATTGGTCAGAGTGGCAACAAGGATTCTTTCTGCAGATAGACTCAGGTTTCTCCAAGGCAATAGGTGCTTCCAAGTCCTGCAGTTTGCCCTAAGGGCACCTGAATTAGACAGGTGACTACTGATTTAGGTTGGCTGAATTACACACAAGATGCCAGCTCTCTCGCTGCAGATGGAATAACCTAGACACCAATGGCAGGCTCACCACCCAGCAATGGGCTTTGGAGTCAGCTCTTCTCCACACTGAAGCACTGCGCTCCCTCCCCTCCTGGAGAAATCATTACAGTTCTTGAGTAGGATAAGAAGAAAACACAGAAAATGTCCTTAGTTCAGACTTTCTCTTCTGCCTCAAATCATCAGCAAGTTTAATCCTCCAAGGAACAGAAAGCTGAAAGCCAATCAGTCACTACACATGAACCAAGGCATACATTAAACAAGAAAGCAACAATATCTACGTAGCAAATCCCAAGCATATCAGCAATAGAGCCCTACCAAGGCTCATGCCTCAAATTAGCATTTTAATCAGCCTTTGTTGACTCCAGCGACAATTTCTGTGTTGTGCAGTGCATTTGGAGACTGGCACATCTGTAACCTTTATTCCATCCCTTCCTGTCATGCTCACAGCATGAATAATCAATAAGGAGTGAAAATATAAGCAATTACATAGTTAAAATAGTCTCTACTTGACATAACCTCCTGGGAGATAGCAGTCTCACCAGTACACACGTAAGAAATGAATAGGTAGATAAAATCATGTCTGTTACCTGACTGATCAGTGTCTTCCCATTCTGTTTTACTGTGGTGTCATCTTTAAAGTCCTATGTAAAGTAACTTTCCCCAGATATTCTTAAGAAATGAACAGTTAATCATCATAATCAGCTGGTGTAAGGCCAGGACCAAGTTAATTTATACCATACAAGGATCTGGTCTGCTAACTCGAAATTAATCCTTCCTTTGAGATTCCCATTACATCTGTCTCCTATTTTTTGAATGCAGAATTGGAAGGACAGAGTCTACCTTTATTCCGTGCCCAAGATAATTATGAATATAATGTTGGGAACAGTCCAAAAAAGTCCAGACTTTCATGGGTATTTTACAAAGCTAGTTTGAAAAGGTCTAGTTAGGTACCGAGAATAAAGACTGACACCAGCAAAACCAAAAATAAACCCGCAAACCTTGTGTCCACGTGTCGTAAGATCTCAGCCTTACATTTCAGCTGACACTAGTTGCACTGCAAGTGAAAGGAGCAGGAATTTCACAACAGAGTCGAGAGAGAAAAGATAAATAGCACATGTTGGAGCAGATTCACTCCAAAGCTGTCAGGCTTTGTTTCCTCTGCATCGCTTTCAGTCAAATTTTATGGATTTCAAAAGTTGCAGGGCTAGGACACAGCTGAATGCTTTTAAGAACCTCACACTGTGGCAATGAAAGATGTGTGAGACATCAGATTAATATATGTGTATGTGCTGTAAATACATGTGTGCCTTGTGTGTGTATACGCACACTGCATACACTGGTAAGTTTGTTAAGAAATAACTGGAATTGAAATATTGAAACTAAAACGTCATACCTGAAAAACTGGCTTCCCATAGAAAAAAAGAATGCAGTTTCTGCATTCAGATTATATGTTTTTCAGCACGTGTGCTGACATATAACTATTGTCAAATATCCTTTATGTCAAAGGACACTGACAAGCAATGGTTCTCCTACATGACCCAAACCAAATCTCCTGCCAAGCAAGAGAGCTGCAGAAGCCCAGCCATTCTGTTTCTGCAGGCTTTCCCCTGTAGCACCTGTGATTTCTTGTTATCTCTGGTCAGCAAAACCAACACAAAAAGGAGACTTCAGCTCCAGTGTTAGCAGATTCACTTCCAGCTCTGCAGGTACTCCCAGCAAGACCAAGACAATTCCAGCCTCTCTGCTTAAAGCTCCCCCAGCTCTTCACCCACTGCTCCCAGGTTCCTCAGGTGACAAAGTCCTTTTGATAAGCAGAAATGGGAACCATTAGACAGGAATTAGAGCACTAAATACTTCTCGAAGATCCACGCCTTCCCTTAATATTGGCATTCATCTATATGATTATTTTACTTTTCTCTGTATCATGTGCATTAAATGAGCTAAGTCTACATAGTTTAAATTTCTAAAGAAGTACATAACCTCACCATGTCTACCTCACATTCCCTATATAAAGTACTTCTCATTTATCCATCTAAATAGTAACACATAAATTATTTTATCATTGATCAGTTGTTGTTCTTCAAGAAAGCCTGCTATCGGGTACTACTTAGAGGACGAGTGTGAATAATTTTACCTGACAGAAGAAAAAGGGGACCAATCTTCTCGTAGTATATTACTTATCAGCTAGAGAAATGCAACATAATTATATTGTGACACTTCCAACAGCAAATACATTCTACTGTAAGCAATTAACACTGGTTCCTTTGGCAGACTTCAAAAGATTACTCATATGGCGTGCTAAGTTACAGTAACATTTGAGTAATAAATAATGTCACACTACTTTAGCTAGATTTTAACATATATGGTCAGGTCAGGAGATGGATGTTAATTCTTCTACAGGTACAGGCAACCCTTACACTGCAAAACTGCTCACTAACATGCAAAATGCACAGGAGACAAATATATGCATTTTTTGAGAATCCAAGCACTAGTGACAATGTGTACTCTGGATCTAATTAAAATGGAAGATTTTGCTCTGTGCACTGCACATTACAACCTGTATCTCTCTTCCTGGAGATGGGAAAGGTAGGGCTGGGCTCTCCTTCCTGGCTCGAATGCTTTCCAGAAGCTGCTTCTGATCAAGAGGGATTAGTAAAGATTGTTTAAGAAGAAAATCATTGAGCATTAATCCTCTAAACATTTCATAGCCAACATATCTTTAATACAATCCCTCTAATCCAATTAGGGCGCCTTGAAAATCATATCTTGAATTCCATGCTTCATTGTGATTGGTTCTGTGCGAGTGAAATACCCATTTACAAGACAGCTGTTAAATGCCTTCTCTGCTACAACTGAACCCAAACCCTGCCCTGGAGCAGGCTGACTCCAGCCCTGCAAGCTGCCGTAGCGGCAAACACACGCACCCCGCACTACCCAGGGGGAGCATTCCCAGCAATTCCAAAAGCTCACCACACACATTTTACATATTAAACATATCTCTTCAATTCATAAACATACATAATTAAACAAGCATGAGAAACTGAAGACATAATATTAATTCCCCATTTCACACCTGAATAGCAGGTGTGTACTTAGAAACATCGCTAACCAGAATGAGCGGACTACAGCCTCAGCAGGTGGATATGGACACTGGCCCTTTAGCCTTCATCCATTTGAACCAATTGGGAAAACAATTCCTACACAGTATTTTTGCAAGGAACAAATTACTATCTGTTCCATCTTAACTGAGCTTGATTTTTTAAAAATGTCTGAAGAAGATTATTTGTATTGGTTTGCACAAGGATGTATATTCACACTTACATTTACTGGCAAAGAATAGAAATAATGTAATTTTGTTGCTAAAATATAAGACTTTCACTCTATTACTCCATCATGGTATAAAAAAAAAAATCCCATTAACATACCAACAGGGGAAAACAAAGGAAAATCAAATTGCTGGCAAAGGAAAATGTTCAACAAAAGCAAAATAAAGTGATTTTTATGTATTTCACTAGACATTTCAGACTTGTTAAAAAAACCCAATGTGCAGAAAATGTCATTTTATTGACTAAGTTACTGGCTGCTGTTAAAAGCATCTGGGGAGAATCTGTATGCGAAGTACATTCTTGCAATAATACCATAATTTATAAACCAGAGTTATAAATTTTTCCTCAGATTTTAACAAGGGTATGATGCCCTTGGATGTCAAGGAGCTGCTTAAACAGTAACTTGTAGAAGAGTCCACTCTACTGCAAAAGATTAATATCTGTGCAATGTTTAAAATAAAAAAAAAATAATGCTGAGCTTCTATGGACAAAATAATAATGGATATTATTTCTAAAATGATTTTAGCTCTGCTTCTCAGAGCGTGCCTTCCCATTCTGCGACTCTCCATGTTAGCAGTTGAGGCACCAGATTTGGCACCAGGCACCTGCCATTTGCTGTAGTTGAGACTGATCCCACCGCCCTTCCAACACCCCTGCCCGTGTGCTGGCGGCGGTTTAGCAGGACCTTGGCTTCAGGGAGGCTCTGCTTGTGCACAGTTTATTCCAACCACTGAATCTGGGGAGTTTGGCAGAAGTGAGCGCGATGGATTAGTGTGGATCTCTAGGAATAACTTAATGGTGCAGTGTACTATGAGACAGGGCACATGTCCAACTAGTTTTGCATTTTAATTAGCGAGTGCTAACAAATGCTTTGAAGCTCTAGATGCAATTCAGTAGCATTGGCTTTCCAGTACAATTTTTTTTTTCCCTGCTACCTGTTCACTTACACACAAGCTATTTGACCACCCCTATCACACGGGGAGGCTTAAAAAACCAAAAAAACAAACAAAAAACCCCTCTGCATTCAGATTTAATTCAGTTCCTCCTCCTCTGAAAAGATGGAGCCCCAAACTTAGCAAATTCATTCACAACTTGGCTTTTATGGTACCGTAGGACATAAAAATCAACTGGCAGCACCACTGCTAAGCAAAACTAATCTAGGAGATGAGAAAGTGTGAAACACAAGAAACATCTCACAGATTGTAAAATGACATGTTTATTTAAAAAGGAGACCAGGGAAAATAAGAAATATTGGCAGAGCATAGCAGTAATAACTGAAAGACTCCCTGGCTGTCAGTTGGTTAAAGCTTGCCATTAACTGCAGACTCCTGGACTGAAGAACAAGTGCTCCACAGTCCTCAGACACCAAGCACCTGAATGACAGCAGCAAAATCAGCATGTAGGGTAGATTAGGCCAGTCCTTCTCTTAATTAATAATTGGAGCATCCTCAGATGAGGAGGTGGAGGGGGGAAGCAATACAGGGAAAAAGCCCCACAGCTTTGTTGCAAAAATGGTAATAAATTTCATTATCTGCAAGGGTAGGATTAGTGAGGCACTTCTGCATGGCCGTGGACTACCAGGAATTCATCCTTCTCATAGCTTAAAAGCTAAAAACCTCCAAAGATTACTTTTAATTGTAGCTAAGGATAGATATTACTTTTTAAGGCAAGGAGTTAATATGCAGAACTGAAAAGAGTTATGTTGCTACATCTGCTGAATTTGTTTCAGTCCATCTCCCGCTATGCAGCAGGAGTCATCCATCTGAAATCAATGGAGAATCGACAGTGTAAAATTAGTATCAAAAGAGAATTAGCATGTCTGAGCCAAATTTTGCTCAGTTTGCTCACATTCCAGCTCTGAACAATTCTTCATCTATATAAATGCAGATTAACTTTGAGCTTCCTTAACAATCTCCAATTTTAGCTAAAAGAATCAAATACAACTGAGCTGTAATTTCCTTCAAATACAATTTCTTTTCCAATATCTTTATTTTGACATTAAAGGAATGATGAAAAATCTCTTCCTGTTAGTTCTTCAGTTGCTAGAAGGTGAACTGTTTATCCATACACACACTACTCACTCTCTGCTCTTCTTCCCTGAGACTGACAGGGCAGAAACCATCACCTGGCCTCCACTAAGACTGAGTCATTTTTGAGGATTCTTCTCCTTGTGCCCCAGTGACACCTGCCTCTGGAAAACTGCTCACTACCAATCTGAGCACTTGGCTCCTGTCACACTCACCTGAAGTGCTGGAAGACTGTAGATCTGACTAATACCATCAAAAATACAGGCCAAAGTAGCTTGTTGAGGATGCTTAGAAGAGTTTTTGGTGGTATAGACCTTATTGTTTCCACAGGTAAAGTCGAGATCCCTCAGCGGATACTGCGCATGTCCCCTTTTACAACTCAGCTGGTTTTGCTGTAACTTTGCTTTAAAACATGTAGTTGAACTGTCTTCATATCTGATCAGCTTGAGTATTTATTTCTAGAGTTGGAAAAAAGTCTTTTTTTTTTACATTATAGAATCCTAGACTCATAAAATATCTTGAGTTGGAGGGGACCCATAAGGATCATCGAGTCCAATCCCCTGCTCCTCACAGGACTAGGTTTTTGGTTGGACTTGATCTTAAAGGTCTTTTCCAACCAAAATGATTCTACGATTCTATGATTCTATGACCATCTAAAACTAAACTGTATAACTAGGCGTGTTGTCCAGACACCAACATGCATTTACTTCCAAACACCCAGTGCCAGCCTGCTCGTCTACAAAAGAAGCTGCAGAGTGCAGACTGCACTGTCTGCTGAAGGGCTGCACAAAATAACTGCTTATTGAAAACACTACAACTGATTCTTAAGGTTAAGAAGAAAGCATTATATTTTCTATCAAAACCAGGTTACTATTTAAATATTCTAGTTTATCCATGTTAAACAATCCCTTCCCTTTTTACATTTACATTCAGTTTAATGGTACTGCTTATCATGAACTGAAAGATGTTTTTAACATCACCACCAAAATTCCATGTTAAAAGAAGAAACCCAGAGAAAATATACCTCTAAGGCAGTACTTAAAAGAAATTTCCTCAGAAGTAAATCTTTTAGAATACTTCAGAATAGGTAAAGTAAAAAGAAAAAGTAGTTTGCTTATCACCCTGACTCTACTGTCACAGTAAGTACCATCTTTTCCTTCATGTAAAAGCATATTTACTTTCTAGAATGACTCTTTATGTCAACTAATTCAATGACCTGTGACACCAAATTCTTACTGTTCAACAGGACAACTTTCACAGAGTTGAAGACAACATCTGAAATAGAATGCCTGTTTGCTCACAATCCTTTTATTAGAACAACATCATTCTCCAAATCCAAAGTCAATTAGTATGGAAAGGGTTAGTGCAATGTTAAATGAAGAAGAATTTAAAAATAACAATTATACCTGACACTATAATTACATTGCACTAGTGTATAATCCCAAAAGAACAGAGAGACCTTTTGCCAAAGGTGATTTGAGTGTTAATATGAAACTCAACGTGTGCTCATTTTAATTACATATGTGCCTGCTGAGAACATATGATAGAGTCCAAAAAGCTAATTCATTGTCAGCATGACAGCAGGAACTAATATTAAATCTTGCACACCAAGTAACGTTTCCAGATTACCAATTATACACAAAAATAGGACGCATTGCAAATGTTGTAATCAGCATGAAAGTAAAATGTGAACAAAATACTGCTAAATAGAGCTCCACTCTGAGCCAGCAGTAGGTACAGGTAATCTCCAGAGAGTTCCTTTCCCTTCAAAAGCAGCAACATTCACTTGGTCAAACTCTAATGCCACTTACACCAGGTTTGCACTGACCTGCACCACATTGATCCTCACCGGCACTCTAATAAACTGGTGACACTGTTGTCTCTAAACTTATTAAAGTACACACTTCAACTGCTAATTCTCTTTAGCAATACTGAACAGCAGCTCAAAGCAGATTTTTTTTTTTCCTTTTTATACTTAGCCTTAAATTTTCTGCATTTCAAAGATGCTTCTGTTCTCTTCTCACAAGTCCCTGACAAGTTTCTGGCACTGAAATCAAGTTAAGGATCAGTTTATACCTCTTAACCCACACCAGCATGCTAACATGCACTTTGATTTACTTTTAATTATGGACATATTCATATATCAGTCAGTATTTTCTAAAGAAAGTGCCTGGAGTATGAAGAGGAGAAGAACCCAGAGTCAGTGCACACTGATGAACTAACCCTGGGGAAACAAGACACAAACACAACTTCGAAGGCAGCAGAGACCCCATCAATACTCCTAACTGCAACTTCACCTGCCTTTTTGTTGCTTTACTGATGCATTATTAATTAATAACTACTGAGCCTTCCCAACAGAGCATTTTAAATAACTGTTAAATTTCTTTATGGATGATTATGAATCATAAAAGTATGTCTGCATGTTCAAAGCAATAAACGGGCCCAGGTAGGGAGCTTGAACTGCTGGGGAAACTGCTCTTCAAAGCTTGAAGTTTTAGGGATGCTAACGGCCTCCTGTGTAGTATTACGCAATTTCCAGTCTAGCTTAATTCAATTAATCTGAAGAAATGGAGGATTTTCTGCATTTTGCCTCAGCATAGGCAAATGCTGTTTGAAAGGAAGATGATGGCATTTTAGAAAAGCTGCAGGGTTGGTCAGGTACACTGATTTATCCAAATGAAGCTACGCCAATTTAGGCCACCTCACAATTATCATTTTCCATTCTCAGCTAAGATAATGAAAATTGTCAAATCACAATTAGTTCTACTCAAGATTTATGTAAATGATGAAATATGTTTCATCAGCTTTGAAACGCATTATTCAGGGCTGACACAAGGTTTTCATGATCTGCTTGAATTCTGGACAAACTTCAGAAGTTTTGAAGGTTTATTTAGGGCAGCTTTGTGCTACTGCAGCTGGACAGTTTTAGATATAGGTTGAAATAAATTTGTAATGCTTGAAGATGAAAACTCATTTGGAGATTCTATTTATCCATAGGATAATTTTTTCCATTTCTATCTCAAAAAACAAAAAAGCCTCCTACTAATTAAAGAAAATTACAGCATTAGTCTGCAACAATATTGCTGCCTTTAAGGTAGAAAGGAACTTTCACGTCCCATCCATTCTTCACTAGGTTTACTGAATATTTTTTGCCTATTGAGTGTTCTTAATATTTCTTTCTGAAGTTTAAACTGGTACAGAGTCAACAAAAGGGCAGCTTCAGCTGTGCTTGCTGATCCTGTTATCTGCCTTCTAGATAAATAACCCAGGCCCTTGCTGTATAACTCTTGGCAGATGAGGAAAAAACAAATTATCTATTCTGTTTTCTGGACAGTGCAATACAAAATTAATAATCTGTATTTAGAAACTCTAGGCAAGAGGACATATGAGAGAGGACATGCAGGGCAGAGCACAAGTGCACCTAGGCTTCGCAGTACGTGGGCTGTTTTGATGGCCATTTGCATGGGATCAGTCTTATCCACTAGCTCCAAGGGACAAATCCAAATGCCATCCATCCTGTGGTTTTGCTTCCAGCTCTTCCAAGGCCCCTTGTTTCTATTCCACTGATCCACCATGTACCATCTACACCCTGAGCATAAATCAGTCGAAGGTAGGCTTAGCCATCTGGAGTAGATGCTCAATACGTCTGGGCAGACAAAGTAATTGTGGCCCTTCTCTTCTCTTTGCCGCCAGGAACGAGCCATGCCACAGACTTCTGGAAGGATTTGTGTGTGCCCTCTGAGGACAGCCAGCACGTGAATGTCAACTCAGCCTATTCTGCTCAAGTCCTGGTGAAAATTTTTACTCATCTTTCAAAGCAAATAGACTTTACTCTCAATTCCCCAGACAAACTACTACTATACTTTTTCTTTCTAATATTTCTTTCTGTCTCCTAATCTTAATTCTTCTGGTTTATGGCTCAGTCCGTCTACATGGATTCATAGCAAATAGAAAGAATAATATCTTTCCTACTTTCAGATATTAAGATGGATCATTATTCCTCCTGATATGTTAGAAGTTATTTATCAGTTTGAGTTATGAGACCTTTCTGACTGTGAAGATTTAAACATCGATTTAATGCCAACTTAAAGACTCCTAAAAGTGTAGGAGAATGCATTAGATAAATAATTTAACAATAAAAGGTATATCAAGGCAGACATTATTGCAACCTTCCCCCAATCAATCACCATTTTCCATGTTTATCCAATTTTCATCTCAAGGCTCTGTACATCAAGTTGCCTAGACATATACTACACAACTGAAATAACTTAATCATTGAGTAAAATTGCATAGCCATTAAAATTCTCTAATATCAAGATAGCTGACATTATGTTAAATATTGGCTTCAATTCCATAGGGTAATAAATTCTGACCTAAATCCAATCTTTCATGGATAGCTGATTCATAATGAAAAATTACTGTTTTGTCACTTTACCTTAAAAAATTTACTGTGGAAACTAATACAGCACCAGGCAGTCTTTGAAATGTATGATAATTAAAAAACCCAGTTCCCTTCCTAGCCACCCTTAAACAAAGGAAATGGATTTTTTTTTTTTGGTGCAAATATATCAGACATGCTAATAGCTACCAGATGAAGAGACAGACAGTTACTACTGTGCTTTTCCCAGGTCTCTAATGCAGAAGCAATCAAATGGCACACTGCACAACCGGCATCTCTCACCAGTAACCATCACACATAAGTTCTTGTACCAGGTTGAGGTTGCTGAGTCAAACAGATAAAAATGGAAGGGAAACAGGTCAGAAAACCTTTCCCCTAATTTCACATTTGTGCATCACCATGGTGCAAAGCTGGAGAACTGGTGACAGTGACAATCACTGGAAAAAGACTGACAGGGAAGCACGAAACGCAAGAGATGGTAGTGATGATCCAGCTTCAGCAAGCTCTAGGAGAAATGGCTGATAAATTCTTTAGCTTCCCTAGAGGCTGATGAGAAAAATAGAGAAGGAAAATGATGGACTTTTGCCACAGACCTTTCAGTAGGGCCAAGACTTTAAAGCCAATATTATTTTATAGTAAAACTCTAAATAGAATAATTCAGAGTTTAATGTGCATTAAACCAAGCCTGATGGTGACAGCAGCAGATACGGGTGTTGGGAGTACTCTGTTCTCCCTTACAAATGTGTCAATCAGGAATAACCTCTTTGACAAAACTACATGATAAACCAGTGCCATACCCTGGATACTAAAATAGTGAGACCAAGGAAATCAGGGCTATTCACTTCTAACACGCTCTCAAGCTATCAAAGATGAGCATTTATTTGGAAGACTAAATATACATTGAGCAATTTCAAAATCTTTTCTAAGGTTGCTCAGCTACAGATTCTTGTCATTCGCTTTTTCTATAGCAGTCATGATTACCCAGGGATAAAAAAGACTGATGTTTTAAAACTACCTTCTGCATAAGAAATATTTTCAATGAAAACAAGTAAATTACAGTTTGGAGTCTTAAAATGGCATTAATGTCCTGTAAGATTGGCTTCATGCCTAGACTGTTGGCATTTTAATTCAGAGTAGATCCCTTAAACAACTCTTCCTGATTTCCAAGGAAAGACATTACAAAACAGCCACTGGTCTCATAAAGCTCAGTGACTGCTGAAATACATCAAATAAATGTACCCTTTCAAAAACCCGCACCCAAAAACGGGTCCATGCCCTTTAACTATATACTTAATCCTGTAACAAATCCTGATTTTCTAGTAAGTCAGCCCCAGCAATCTTCTTGTGTTCTTGGTGGCATTTTAGGCCTGAACCAAAAAGTAAATTGAAAGTTGTGGTTGCATGCTTACCATTAGTGCAGAACAATGACACTAACACAGTTTTGTTATGGTTGCAAAGCCAAATTAGGAAAGAATACAACATTGAGGCTGCTTGTGCAACCTTAACTCAAGCTCAGTTCAGTACTACTGTGCATTTACATCACACAGCTGCTTGCTCAGCATTGCATAAAAATAGGAGAATTGGATGCTGTGTTTCCTCTTAAAGATCTGTCTACTAAAATCACTGCAATTAGTCCGCTTCGAAGGTCCAACACCTAGTTTACATGAAAAAACCATGACTGCCAGTATGACTCAAGTTTTCCTACTACAGAGGGAGGTTGGGTTTGGTGGCTTTGGTTTGGTTTTGTTGTTTGTTTCTGTGTTTTTATTTTCTTGTTCCCCCTCCAGCTCATACCATTGTACCAATAATTTTCCCTAGCCATAGTTGTATTTGACTCTCTCCTCCCCACACTCTGTCCACACATTTCAGGATCACTGGGAAGCATTAGCGATCACTTAAGTACTCTTCTTCCATCTCTGTACATACACAATAATCTTTATCAAAATATTCACTGAGCTTCTGCTACCCTCACGCTCTCTTCCCAGGAGGTTTTCAGCAAGGCCACATTTAGCTATTATCCTCTCCCACGCTTGCCCACGCTCCTCCTTTAATGCTCCATAAAACGATATCATTTTCCAAAACAGAGGCTTGGTGAGAAATAGGGCTGCTGACCATGAATTTTCCAGCCCTTCTGCTCTCCATTCCTTGTGTCATGCATTGCTCTCAGCATTTCCTTAAGGTGCCATTCATCAAGATGTTTTTCTGCAAGTCTGCTGGCCTGTCCAGCACCAACTCTGCAGCCACCAGATCCACAGGTGACCAGACAGGCCTAACGCAGGAAAACATGACCAGACAGTAGAGTCAAGTGGAATAAACAGAAGAACATGAGTCTGATTTCATTCTCCCCTTCCTAAACTTGCAGATGATCCAGACATGAATTGTCTGTATTTAAATCAAAGGATTAATTGGCATAGACACCAAACACAGTCTTCCCCTCACTGAATTTCTCCTAAAACCAAAGCTAAAGCTACTCAAGACAGCGCTGGCAGAGCCAGACCATGCTCATAGCGGCTTTATTTTTGGGAGAAGATTCCCTCAGCTCTGCAATGCCACAAGCTCACCCATCCCTGAGAAACACCAGTCTCCTGTCCTCTGCACTGCAGCTGTTCCCAGAGATGCAGGGAGGTGGCAAATCAATGCCACCCTGTTTTGGGATGCCACAAGGACATTTCTAGCAATTCCAGCTCCCTTACGAGGTGCACACAGATAGATCTTCCTTCTGCAAAAAAACTTGTCCAGTTTCTGACCCGCTGGTCAGATCCAGTTTCTGAGGACAATTCATTCATTTGGCGCTCTGCCCATGGAACAATCAGCTGTGAGCAAGGGAAGTGTTTTGGCAGCTCTTACATCAAGGCTGCCTCATCACTCCCTTCCAATGACCAGCGTGCACTGCTTACCCCTCAGCAACACAGGCAGTCCTACGGTGGGACAGCTGCCTGCACATCCAGTCTGGTGACAGGGGCTTATATGCACGTTGGGTCCTAGCATTCACATGCATTTTCATCACATAAATTATATACTCCAGTCCTCATCCATACAATGAGGTAGGGTCCACCTTCAGCCAAAACAATGAGGTATCCTTTCATTACTTCCATCCTCATTTTAACTATCCGAACTTGAACATATGGCCATAATAAAAGTTAATCTGAGAATCACTGGCAACATACATTCTTCCCAAGAACTCATTTTTCTCCTTACAGCGCCACAGCTTCACTGTTTATATTACAGTTGGTTCTACTTTATGCATGTAAGGGGAGAGAAGACACACACTACTTATTTAATAAAACTCATTTCGCCTAAAATGCAAGTACTGAATCTTGAAACGGCCCTTTACAATGAAAGAAGTGCGGGAAACATAGTTTCCAGAACAGAAAACAATCTCTGTACATGGTGTAATTATATCTCAGTGTTCTGCAGAATACCAGTGTATGGCTTAAATGCTATTAATTGTAAGCAGTTCTGTTCCACAGGATGTTGTTCACTGATAACTACTCAATTAGGGTTATTTTGCAATTAGTCTACTCACAGTAAATTTATTGCAACCAGAGTCATCTGTGGTGCAGAAAATTAAAATGCTGCCTGGGCTGCACGTGCAGTGGCTCTTACATGCTTCTTAAACCGTGTATAGCTCACCACAGTCATTTTGTCACGCTTGCATTGAACATACAGAAAAGCAGCAGCAGCCATTGTCATTGGGAATCCTGAAACCAGGAGGAAAGGACACATTTGGGGTTCAATAATCTTTAGATGAAATCCAGTGATTCCAAAAATGCATTGCTGAAAATGTGAAAGCTAAACAAAGCCATACGTTTATATGTCACTGTGTGCGTACACGTGTATTGAGCGGATGAAATTCTCTCACTTGCTTAGTTACAGCTCCCATTCTTTTAAAATCATATAGAAGATGGCCTCATTTCCATGCCTTGAAGAACTGCTCCGCTCCACCCCGTAAGCATTAGGCAACTTACTGGCTTATTCTCACCCTTCCTGCAAATCATACTTCTTTCTGTTGAGTGCTTTGAAGTAGTCAGGTAAAAACATTATAGACATGCAGATTGCTATTACCTCTGTGTATTACTCAGTAAACAGAGCTCCCGAGCCCTTTTCTCTCAGTTTGAAAACCAAAAGGCAGCTGTGTTTTCTAAAATGAAATAAAAAATTTTCTTTTTAGCAGCCTGTAAGAAACTGAAAACTCTTACTTCAACGAGCCAGAGCAGCACTAGCAATAAGCAACCAGGGAGAAAGCAGTCTAATCTGCAAAGAACTCTTTCAGTGCTGATGAATGATGCGGAATGAAGGTAGCTTGATTATTTTTCTACTTTATTTATGAGTTGGGTTTACCCCACAGGGATGAAAGTAGAAGAACACCCGTTTGATTTATAAACTAAGAAAAGACAACAAAAGAGCCAAGGGGAAATAAATCAGGCTCACTTGAGGCGCTCTGCTTTCCTAGGGACTCTTCTTTTGCCAGAACTTCATCTTAGAAAACACCTCTTAACAAAACCCTGTTACATACTTTTGGTCTATTTAGGGCCATAGATCTGGGTCAAGCACAAACCCAGCAGGGTAACTGATGATAAGGATTAGGCCAGAGTGTCCCATGGGGATGTGGCAGTCTAGACAAGCTGGCCCAGAGGAGGACTGATGCAGATACCACTTGGCACCATGCCTGCGATAACTCACGGACCTGGTGCCAGTGATCAAGGAGGAACCATGCTGCATACGCAGCAAACTTGCAAGACAAGGGATTTAGAGATACAAACTACCATGATCCACATGGGAGTGAAAACCAGAGAATTTGGGTACTGAATCCAGCCAGTGGGTCAGAAGCTGGGCTTTTTTCATTGCAGAAAGAAGACTGCAAGTAGAAGTCATGATTTTAATATGCGTGTTGAAATGTGGAGTTGTATTGCTGCCTGATACTCTAGGCAGCAATCTCGGCAGTCAGGGTCACAGTGGCCATTCTAAACTGTACTCCTGCCCACAGTAATAAGGGATTCTCCTGGGTGAAACGTGGCACAGATCAGGTCACTTGTGCTTTGTCAAAGAGGAGTTCATCTAGATACAGAGTGAAGCTTATTATAGAGCCAATAATTCAAATTGAAACTTCTGCTTCTTCCCAGTACCTCTGCACAAGAGGAGGGTCACATATGATGACAAACAAGGAAGAGAGGCAGCTGGTCCAGGTCAAGCAAGAGCTTTGGTGAGCAGAAGCGAGTCTGGCACACCAGGGGAATCGCTGTCTCTAGCCTGGCCTGTATAGGACCAGGCTGGAGATGGCCCCAACAAGGAAACGATCTGCCACGCTGTCCACAGGTTGCTGATCTCCATATCATGTTTCCTGAGAAGCGAACTCCTCAAAGGGATGTCTCCCTGTACCCGCTCCTCAACCTGCACAGGACT
>NW_010300375.1:14445-39320 GCF_000700745.2 Antrostomus carolinensis | reverse complement strand
TTTCCCCCTCTTACCTTCACTGACTGCATTTCCTCTCAAAACACACTTCTACAAACTCCCTTCTGAGTGAAGGGTGACTTGCAAGCTGCCTGTTGCCCTGACATCAGAAATTACTTTGGATAAGGCTGCCCCTCAAGCCTTTGACACCAATCCTCTGTTCTGTAGCATCTGTGCCCTGTTTTCAGGACCAGCTTGTTGGGAAATGCTCTGCAAATCAAGTAACTGGTAAAGTTGCCACGTCCTGTTTTGCTGCTTCAGCAGTGTTGTCACTCTGCAACGTCCTTAGAGGGACTGCAGCCCATGTCCTCTAGTTCTCATGGAAATAACGCCTGCACATCAAACAGGTAGTAAACATGATGCTCTTGGTTTTAACAATCTTTTCTTTTGTTCACTGATGATAGTTACATACGATTTCCTTTGCCTGATGCCTTTGGAAACAGTAACATATTTAAAAGAAAAAAAAAACACGCCAGCTTGTAAGATCCTGTTCCTGTTGATAACCACTCAAGTGAACAAATCACTTAACATTTATGACAATCCAGCTGGATGGACTCATGTCCATGATTGATAGCTACACTTAGCAACTTCGTGGTTTTCATCAGCTGAGACAGGATCCAAGGGGATTAAATGCTGGGTGACATCTCAATGAAAACCACAGCACTGGAAACACGTTTATATGTTGGGCTAATGGATGAATGTGCTGCTCCAGTGCATAAATATTTATACTTCACAGCTCTGCTGAAAACAGACAGGAAACCTTTTTTCAAACCAAACTGAAGGGAATAGCACTCACATGCTGAATACACAGACTCAGTCCCCGGATGTCTGAATTTTGCTGACCAACAGCCTATAACTTTTTTGATGCATAAAGTGGCAAGACCTCTACCCAGACCTCCCCCTACCAGCGATCCTAACAATGGGGTGTCATATCCCCAACAGCTAATGGTCAGTGCTTCACAAACATCTCCTAACCAAGTTCAGCTCCTCTAAAGGACCTCTGGAATTGATGAAGACACTTTTGATGAGAGGTGGAGCCAGTCTGCGAGTGAACAGCAGCAGTATTTATGTTCTGCAGCGGGGAGGAGAGATCGGAGACCACAACATACTTTAACTCAGGCAATGAATGTATCTATAACAGGGCTGTAACATTTAAGGAACATGCCAAGTTATACACATATAAGTGTTTCTGGTAGGCACAAGCACCTTCAGCTTTGGCGTTTCTACATGTCTTTCTTGGGACTCCTGTATTCAGACATTTGAGAAGTGCCTTCAAAGTCTGCATCTCCTCCATAGGTCTGATGTCCCAGTCTGCTTGTGCATTGGCACCTCCTGCGTAAGTAATTTATTTCCCATTCAATACGCTGCTGTTTTATCAATTCCTCACAGCAAAGCTCACAAATCTGCTCTAGAGCAACCCTGTAAGTAACACAGGATTCCAGATTTTCTGCCAAGGATATCTGGCCGTTGAAGCAGTTAACTTCAGCTTTCAGCATGGACAGGAGGAAATAACCTTGAGGCAAAGAAAAGTCAACATTTTCCACAAGGATCCATCTGGCTAAGTTAAGAGATCCCTCAATTATTATTTTTAAACAAGCAACACTGCCTAAAATAAAAATCTAAATGAAACTCTAGCACTGCAAACCTAAAACCTGTAGCCACAGTATTTTTACACTTAATTTTTTAATGCAGTATATAGCCATACCTCTTGAGTTGTTACTAAATTCACGTGTACTTTACAGTAAAACTGTATTTGGACAACGTATCCATTTATCTAGTCATGTTTGCAGCTCCCAGTTTTCCTGGATATTTTACTATGTCTTATTACAAAGGAAACATTTATACCAGTGTGCAACATACATACATGCTGAAAGGCTTCAAGTGTCAAAGGTGACACTGTTCTTGGTTCTAAGATCATGATATTATCCTGACTGCAGTACATACGAGATAAATTCTGTATTGAAAAAAAAAAAAAAAGCAATAAATATTCCTTGAGAAGCCTGTTTTTAAGAATGGCAGTTGTTTAAAACTTCTGGAAAGCCACCCTGTATCCCTGGGAAACCGACATCCCCAGGCAGGGGACAGAATCATAGCTGTGTGTAAAACTGCACACAGCTGCAGTGTGCACCCACACTAATGACCACACATCTTCCAGCAATCTCCAGGAGATCACTTACGTATTTGTACACATGATGCACTTACCCTACACAAGGTATACAGCATTGCTGACATTACTAATTTTGTCCTTGATCCCAAAAAGCGTAGTACAGTGTCTGCAAGGTGCTGACCTCCATCAGCTTTCCCACAGAACAGAGCTGACTCTCCTGTCTTTAGAGAAGAGGGAAGGATACCAAAGACATGCTTACCACACTGGATTCCACCACTGGCACCCCAAGGGCATCTCAGGGGCACCTGGGGGTACTCAGTGATGCTCAGTCTGTCACCTTTGTCTGGTTTTGCACAATTCTTACCCCTCTACTGTTCTTTTACCTTTCCTTCAACTTTTCCTGCCTTTGTTGTCCCTCCCCCTGCTTCCCACTGAACAACAAGTCTTTTCTGCCTGCTCCATTAAATCTTTATCTGCAATGTTTGCCCACACAGCATAATGATTTTGAGTATTACCATGATAGGAAAGGGAGAAAAAACACCAGAAGAGACATGGTAAAAAACAAAACAAATAGTCACAGATGCACTGGGGTGGGAAATGGGGTGCTCACATAGTTCATCCTGGTAACATGCATCATCTAAATTAAAAGCCTAAGCTTCCTACTACAGAGATGCTCTTGTTTGGAAACATACTCTGCAGCACTTCCTTTTTTCCATCATCTGTACAGAGAGTTTAGCCTCCTAATTTAGGCAATAGCAACATGGATTCTCCTCCTTCCCACAATGAAACCATCCCGTAGTAACCACTGCTTTGTGATGGTGCAATAAACAAGTAAGCCATGGGGGTTAGAGGATGTAACTAAATATTTCTAAAGAAAGAAACTAAACATCCCCTTATCCCCATAGCTCATCATGTTCACTGTACCATCCGAAAGCAAGACCTATTCTCTTGTTTGTTAAAGTCCCTCTGCACCTTCAGCTCAGACAAAGACATTGGCATATCCCCACATGCACGGGCTGAAGTGCCAATTACAGGATGGGGACTTTGGACTGCTGTATAAACAAGTGTTGCTGCGGATAACGCTGCTCCTTGATCAATATCTACTTTAATCAACTGATCAATGCTTTTTTTTAAAACAAACAAACAAACAAACAAACAAACAAAAAACCAACCAAAACCGGTGTTTAACTGTATGAGAACCTTACAGCTAAATGAATGGTGGCACATGAAACACTCTTCTTCCAAAGTAGGAAAAGGTCAGCTCACACATGCAAACAGACAGCAAGCTGAGAGATACCTCATGTATCTGACTGCATGGAGAAACCAAAAGCAACAAATCAAAGCTTGGCTTAGGCTAGCAGAGGTAACTGACTGTCTACAACAGTGATTCTGGAAAATTACTTTCGCTGATTGAAGAATATTAAAAATAGAAGTGAACCACAAAATTGGATTTTTTCCCCATGTTTTTGGAATTTTTTTTAAACTATACTTCTGATAATTATCTGGGTTATCAAAATGCTTAGCAGTCCTGGTTATTAGCTAGGACTTCACTGTGCCAGTAAAATGGCCATATGGCCATAACAGCAATGCCACTCATTTATTGGAAAAGCGTATGGCACCAAAATTCACTATGGCTGTTCTCTGATCCCCAAAAAGCATGCAACTCCTCTACAGAATAACAAGACTTTGACTACACTTTTCTCTGTCTGTAGATTAAAAACTAAAAGAAACAGGAGTAGCAGTTGAATATATAGATCACATAGAGCAATAAAAATCTGGTGGAAGTAAAGTGGAAAGAAATTTTGTAGGAATCTAACAAGGATCTTGTGACATCCATACTCCTTGTTTAAAACATCCTCAAACCCTCCCTCTTTTCACAGACAAAATACACTATACGTTCCTGCAATAAAGCCTTATTTTGTCATCAGTAGGCCACTTCAATTATATAGAATCTTTCCCCCAATATAGTGTTATTTCTCCTTCACAATCTACCCACTTACCCTCCAGTGTACAGAAACGTGTCACCTGCTCCGGCATCAGCTTTCCATGCTTGTGCTGACAGTACACGTCTGCGATCTCCTGCCGACACTGCTTAGATTTAGACCGGGACATGGCTGAGATGGCCTCTTTGCCTGTTACCTCACACTTTGGTGGTTGGTCGTATCTCAGTTCCGGTGAGCTGTTTCCAGTTTTTTTTAAATGATGCTGTCTGGGAGACCTGTGAATCTCCTTCAAATCGTTGTTGTTGCTGCTGCTGCTGCTGTTTTTTCCGGGGTGATCACTGAATTGCACCACCTCATTGGAGTTTTTCCCCAGCAGCAAGTTCTCCTTCATCTTCTCCTCTTCCAGTTTCTTTCTCAAGTGCTCCTTTTGCTTGCTAAGGGGTTTTTTCACCAGCTCAGACTGATGTTTTTGCCTCTGAGTCCTGGGAGCAAAGTTACTGTTATCAATATTTTCAAAGTCCTTGGGGACTGAATTCTCGTTATTGCTGTCTGTTCGTGTTTTCTCTTTCGGTCGGTGGGAAAAATAGCCATCCTATAAATGGGAGAAAAATTATACTCATCTTACTAAAAACAGTCATATCTCGTGCATTACAAGCATTTCTTACATGAAAACATAAACTAATTACAATCCAACGTAACGCACAAACCCCTCATGTTAAGGTTCGTTACAAAGACGGAGCTGAGAGCGGCTTCTGAGCTGCCACAGTCTGTGTGGACAACCTTTGCCTGCACATCCTTCATCACCGAGCCAGAGTATGACCCCCATCTCAGATGGAGCAGGAAGGTTTTACACAGGTTTGTGAGCAATTATGAATCACAGACTTCACACCATTAAAAATCAATGGCAAAACCAATACACATTTAAATAGAGTGAGAGCAGGTCCTTCAATGGTTTCATTTAGTCCTTGTGTGAATGACCACAGTGTGGCATCCCAGAAACTGCCCCATTCATCTGCAGAAAGCCCCACATGACTTTATAGCCTGAGCTTTCTTTCAGTGAAGTAACTTTGCTACAAACCAAACCCTTCCTTAACCACCATTTTCCTCTTCTCCACACTGGGTGTGCTTTGATAAATATACAGACCATAATGTTGCAACATTCAAAATATATCATACAAAGGAAAAGGAACAGATCACGTAAAATATTTGTCTGATGCAGAATAACAGTGTGCTTCACGATTTCACCACCACCTCCACCTATTACCACGGGAGCTCATCCTACCCCATCAACAGCAAAGCAAGTTTACAACACTGAAGAGAATTAAAAAAAGGAGAATTATCCCAGCTATCCTAGAGACAGCAGAGAACATGGCAATCTGCTCTAGAAAGGATGTGACAGACTAGAACAAAACCAAGAGACACCTGTGTGTGTCTATGACTATCAAACAGGAACCTGTCTGCTAGGTGGGGTGGGTGAGGTTGAGCTACCTCTGTAGTCAGGAACACACAGAGCTATCTGGAGTTGCAGATATCTGGATGTATAAATGAGAATAACTAAATGAGACACAAAAGGGTTGAGGTAAATCTGTGTGGATTGTGCAATCCATAACCACAGCAGGTCACCCAGGGCGTTCCCTTGTATCTTTCAACTGTTTTGTCCCCCAGTTATACATAGTACACTGTAGTTATATGAAACTTAAACACAAGAAGCATTCAAGATACTATCTATTTTATTGATATACATTTTATATCCCAAACACAGCCTGAGCTATTCTTTATAAGTAGTCCTTAAACTGGTTAAGTATGTGAAATATGAAGAAAACTATGAAAGAGCAAATGCAAACTTTATTGGTTGGGTTTCAACCGCAGCAGTGTGCAGAGAGGTACAGAGACACCACTCCACAGTACTGCAAAGCCCTATTGTTAGTTTTCATTGTTACTACAGTTTAAAGCACTTTTTTCAGTAACTGGATCATTCCACCATGCTGCAGTTTAGGGCCAAAATACTTAACTGTAACAACAGCAGGGAGGGGGGCGGAATGTGTGTGTCAGAATCTGTCTTTATTGAACCCTTTCCAAGGCCTCTAAAGGCGACACTGTGACAGGGCACTTCTGTGTATCTTGGTGACATTGGTGGGACACTGGTCCAGGTTGCCCAGAGAGGTGGTAGAAGCCCCATCCCTGGAAACATCCAAGCTCAGGCTGGATGGGGCTCTGAGCAACCTGATCTAGTTGAAGATGTCCCTGCTCAGGGACCCCCCCTGCAGGGGGGTTGGACTAGGTGACCTTGAAAGGTCCCTTCCAACCCAAACCATGCTATCATTCTGTTCTATAAACATTTCCTCTTTCAGTCTGACTCTTGCTGAATGATTCTTGTCTTTAAACAAAAACAAAAACAAACAAAAAAAAAATTCTAATCTGTACAGCAAATGGCACATCAATAAAGGGGAAAAAGAGAGGAGATGTTCACCATTGTTGGTTTTTCATGGTAACTCTTACTAACCACAACAAAGACCTTGGCCTGAACCAGAGCAACAGGCACACACCCTCCCATGTCCCAAGGAGTGCACAGCCCCATCCGAACCTCTCTGTAGCTTGACAAAACCTGGGGTGCAGGCCCATTCCTGTTTCAAACAGCACCTGACATGATACTTAGGTGATGTTTCAGTCAGGATCTTTGCTCTCCACATTACCACCCCTGTGCCCATGATCGGTTAAGCTGTGCAGCTCCCCTGGGACCACGGGAGGCTGCAGCTCCGGGTGTTTAAGCAGAGCGTTCCCACCTGACTGATGCACGAGGCTTCAGAGAAGGGTAGAGAGCTGTGATGAACCCTCAGGAGAAAAAAAAGCAAAGTAAACTGCAGATTTACTGGTGTTCGGTTCACCTCTTTAAACTGTCTTCCTCCTTCAAGTGCTTTGCCCCCCTCTGGGAAATGCTCTTCCAAGACTACATGTTGGAATTTGAAAAGACAAATGAATTTTAAATGCTCCAAAAGCAGATACAAAACTAAGCTCGGCTGTAACTCTTCCCTGCCCACAGGGACAGCAAACACCAAAAACCTCCCCTCCACAGAGGCCACTTGGTGTCTGCAGAGATGTCTCTTCGGGAGGAGCAAGGACTAAAAATAAAGCACAGTCTGTAGAACAACTGTACCAACCAAGAGCTAGAGATACACACTGAGAAATAAGGATGTGTAACAAATACCACAGTTGGACAGTCAAATTCCAGTCTCATGCGATCCTGCACCTGTTGATGTAAGTGTTAAATTCCAAAAATCCCAGAAATCTCCATCCACCTTTAATCTGCATTTCTCTCTCACAATCACTTTCAGCAAAGCTGAGTGTGACTTTTACGGTGTAATGATTTCAATATAAGATCCATACATGAGAGCAAAACATGTTGCAGTGCAGGGGAAACGAAGCTCAGCACTCTGAGCTCAAAACAGCAGCAGCTGCTGACAATAAATTGTGTTCATTTGTGAATTTCAGGAGTACAAACAAAAGCAGCACATCTGGTTTTCAGCTGGCTACAGGAGGATGGGTTTTACTTGCTCTGCAATATTTAATTTTTACAGTGCTGGATTAATTGCAGACTTTATTTGCCATGGATGTCTAAGACATTCAAGTCAGGACAAAGTCATCCCGGACAAAGATCATCTTGAACCCAGGCATCCCTGGTTCTGACAATGCCATGGGATGTACATCAGCAGGTTTGCTGGTTCAAACATCTTTTTCACCTTTTGTCTAGCTATTTGTTAGTAGCACCTTCTTATTTCTCTGTGCTTGCAAATCACATTAAATACATTTAAAAAGTTGAAGGACCAGGACCAAACTAGAAGCAGAGAGCCTGTAAGTATAGCCTCTATGTGTCCACAGTCAAAGGGGGAAGCAGTATTTTCAAACCAACACCTGACACTGTTATTTTTTGGTTTTGTATAGACTTAATCCCATTCACAGAACACACAAAAAAGTTATTATGGAAAGCACCGTTTTCGCCTTTGCAATAGAGTAATTCTCTTTAGAACAGACACAGATAAGAGGCGGCTCTATCCAAAACCAGCTCATCCAGCAGGATACCCTATAGAAGTTACCCAGTATCACCAGTCTCAAACAGAACACGTGCCACCCAAGAGCCTGTATTTCAACTGTGCTTCTGCTACACTCCTGGCAAAACACTCCTTTCTGGTCATCCTACGCATGCTTCTCCAGCAGCCCTGGAGTGCCCCAGCCTCCCTTTGGGGACTAACAGCGAAAACAGTGTACCCTTCCGCGGGGAATCGTGCCTGTACCTCAGTAATGACCCACTCCTGCTCCCCATGCCAGTGAAAGCCATTCCACTCTTGCAGAGAAGTGCAGGATCAGGTCAAAGTATTTTTTCCTACATTTTAAAAACCAACTCTGTTTACTGCCTTTATAAAGAAACCTTTGGAGGCTTTTCATTGCTTTGTAGCACCGTATTTCAAAACTTAATTGTGACGCTATGGATATCTATCACAGAACACAGGCCTGAGAGAAGAATTTCCAGAAACAGAAATTTTCAGGCATAACTTTATCTGGTCCTCAGAAGATACACGGAGAGGTTAACTGCTGAGTACTCAATGGTAAAAGCCCTGGCAGGGAGAGTTTTAATGACTGTGGGGCCTCTTTTGCATGTGTACATGCTGCAATTCAGCAATAACAAGCAAATACTCCCAAACTGGGAAAGAACAGTCTGTACCCAGGAGTGTGCATGAGATCATTGCCCATTACATACTGATTGCCATTGATGCTAAAAAAAAATATAACATTAATGCAAAAATAACATTTTAAGCTCAGAGCCATTGCATGTAATGAGATAGTTTGAATTCTGCTCCCAATTCTGCTCCTGGTTTTGGAGTTTGGAGAATTAAAACACAGGTTTTAATTCTCAAAAAACCACCTTCAGTGTGTTTTACTGAAATGTTCTTTGGTATATTAGCCACTATATCTACAGTGATTGAGGGCCTGGGGCTCAGATATTCTGAGCTTGATTGAATTCCAAATCCCATCTATCTCAGCAGAGAAAGCCCGGGCTCCTGTAAAGACAGAGGACCTTTGCAATCTACTGAGAAGACCACAAAGTAGATTGATGCTGTCACTTACTACAGACCTAAAAGCAGGTGCTGCTCACTGTACCTAGCACAAATACAGAGAACTCGTAAGAACTTTACAGCCGTCTGTAATGGCGAATGGATTTTAATGACAGCCCGTTAACACTCTCAAAGGCTTTTGCAAGTACAACACACACCCGTTCAGCCAGACCCCAGGGAGTTTCCCTACCTGCAGGCTGCCTCTCTCCACACATTCTTCCACAAACATCTGTGATAGATATTTGCCTCTAAGTTAAGTACGTTCAAGCATAAACACGCTTTTGGGTTTGCACAGTTTAGAAAACCTAGGTCACAAATTCTCATGTAATCTTTTAGATATGGTTTTGTATCCCACATGCTAAAGACAGGAGGTGAAAGACTATGGCTGCAATATTGACGAAGGGAAAACTCCAATAAACCTGCACATTCTCTGTGGAGTATCCCGCTGTAAGACTGGGGTACACTACAAAGCCATTAGGAATCAACTCACATAGTTTCAGACCAACCCTGGTCTGAAGGGGTGTCACCACCAACAGCCAGGATTAGGTGGTATGACTGTTAATTTTTGCAATATGCAAAAAGCCAACACCAGACCAATTTCAAACCTGCTTTCAGAGAGATAATCTAACGTGCATATACATCAGGAGAGACACAAACATGCCTGGTGCGCACCGGACAGGAAGGGCTTGTAGACTTTATGTCACTGAGGGATCCAACTCAGGACACCAAATCCAAGGGGAAGAGCCCACACTGCTCCAGCACCACTCGCTACATGCCTGTGGAATACAGTGCTGCTGGATGGCTCCTTTTGGAGAGGCTTTGTAAGGAAAGTTAAAGAAAACCCTAATCAGTTCACAAAGGCACACAATAGGAGCTTGCATTTATCTGTGAAAGGTGTTCATTGCAATTCCACAGAACATTTCCTCCTGACAATAAGAAAATGCTCCCTTCCTAGGTAAAGTTATTCATTGTATGATTTCTGTATCAAGGAAGACCTATAAATACTACACAGATAGATGGACCACGTGCAATCAAGCTCTGAATGGCAAATGTTCACAGTTCCAGTTTATCTGACACAACTCATTTTCTCCCCAGCATTTGCTGTCTTTTTGTTCTGAGAACATATTCTCACGTTCTTCCCCTGGCAAACCTTGGTACCCTAAAGACAGCAAAACAACCAGAAATACGCATACGCACACACTGAGCAACAGCGAAACACGCAGACCTTCTAAATACAAAGGCTTGGGCGCACTGGCCTTGAGGGACAGGTATAAATCTGTACTATAAAAAAACTAGATATTTTTATTCTCCTGTCACGTAAGAAAATACTTACAAATTACTGATCACATGTGAAAATATGCAATCACTAGGCAGTCACGCAGGAGCATGCTTTGTCTGAGACAAAGCAAGCACCCAGAGCTGGTGTAGACACTTGCCACTTTGCTGGGGTGAGCTCTGCTGCTGCGGCTCCAAACCAGCTCACAGCTCAAGGAGGTGGTGAACAGCTTCAAAATCACGTCAAAGCCTCAAAGAGACCTGGTTAGTTTTTACAGGACCATCTATTTTACCTGTCCTGTGATCAAGAAGAATTTAAACAGCACTATGAGAAGATAATTAAAACAAGTTTCTGTGCAATATTAATTACAACTCAGTGACATATTATTTTGTGACGCTTGTTAATTATCCAATAACGATACCTTCCAATCACCAGAGCAGTCAGAGGATGGTGTCTCTACAAGCAATACTGCTCCTGAATGAAATGGGGGTTTTTTCTGCTCTAACCTTTGCACATTTGAGGGCTGTTTCTTAATTGTAATCAAAACCTTTTCCCCAAGAACTACAAACATTACACTATGGTCTTCAGAACAAGAGTAGAAATTATAAATACTCCTTATGCTCTAGTGGGCTCAAAAATCCAATTTCATCCACTTTTTTTGAAACTGAACACCCATCTCCCTTGGCACACGGCCAAAGAAACTTCTTCAGACCACCCGGTCCCCAGGCAGCTGCTGGCTGCCAAACTAAGGAGCACGGCAAGTTCAGCCCCATAGCTGATTACTGAGGCCGTCATGGGAAGCAGCTTTGCTCCATTCTCCTCCTCTGCAAGAGTTCAAGAAAAAACATCTTTCTCCTTCACTGTAAAGTAAAACTACAGGACATTCACCCAGAATTGTCCAAATGCTCACTTTTTTGCTAGATGCATACAGAAGGATGGTCACCATCAAAATGATAATAATTAAAAAAAAAAAAAAGTCACAGCAAAGAATAACTGAGCCAGGCAAGAGAATGGGTTAGATCCTCCCTCCCTTCCCACTGTCAGACCAAGCGAGCCCATTCCCCAGGACAATTAAGCATGTGGGGCTGACACACTGCTGGCTCTGCAAGGAGCTTCGGGCACCTCACCTGTGTGCTGCAGCCCACTATCATTTGTAGGCTGAGCATCACATCAGGTATCATCTCCTGTGCACAATGGCATGGATTTTAACATCCTTCAGATACTCATTTCAATGGATTAAAAGGCGGACTCTGATACTTGAAAAAGCATGAGTCCTTCAGGATTCAGTGCTAACAAATACTTGCAGGTACTGTTACACTTGCATTTCAAGGCTGCAGGGTAGCAGATGGACCACCACAAAGTGCACAGATCCAGGGGACCCCGCACTGGAACAGCTGCATTGGTAAGTGATTGTTTGGAGGATTATTTTTCCCTTCCTTTCCAAATATGTTACTGTTAATTTTTATTTTTTCTTAACATCAACTTCAGCAGTGTGTTCCAAAACACTAGAAACAATATTGTAAAAATATCATTAATAGAAGTTTCTTGTTTTTTTCTTCTTTGCATACATAACATTTGTACATTAAGAAAAGATGTTCTGGTTTGAAACTGAATGAAAACAGCTTCAAAACTTTGGCTGCTTTCCTCAAAAGAATTTTTCTGTTTCTTGCTAACATGTGATTTACTTTCAGAGTGATTTAGATTAGGGAGTAAAACAATATTGCACTCCCCAAGAGTCCAAACAGATTTTCACATTTGCTCCAGCTTAGCACAGTAACTGTATGAACAGTCATATTGTATTGACAGTAATTTCAAATGTTCATCTGGTTATTAAAAAGTTTGGAATACTGCTAGAGGGAGCTGTGAAAGTACATATCCATAGTATTTCAAAAATTGACAACTTTGTGTTCTGCACATTTAAACCTCTCAGGAAAAGTTGTACTTACATAGGAGGGCTGGAAGATACCACAGACTAGTCAAATTTATTAAACCTGTAAGAGAACTTGATTTATAACCAGTAACTGCCCACATTTTCTTCACATTGTTCCCTTTCAAATGACGCCTGATCTCATTAACAGACCCCAGAACAATGCACACAGCCCTTCTCTTGGCAAAGGTCCCTTCCCAGTCAAATTCATCATCAGTAACATCAACAGGAACTGAGTTCAGGCAGGCTTTTTTTGCCTGCCTATACATACATCTGCACACACACACACTTATATATATACACACACTCACATATATTTTAATCGTTTCTGCCTCTGCTTTGCAGTGCGGTTAGCTCCGCCTCAGTGCGGGCCAGGAAACCCACCCTTGCATGACACAACACACTGCTCCATTCCCAGGTGAACAAACTCTCAAAAGACTGTTCACTTTGAGCAACTGTCCTGGAACATTTGCCAGTGTTATTAAGCCTCCTGGATTCCTTTCAGCTTAACCACATCTTTAAACAGAATTTACCACAAAACTAGGAAAAAGATGAAGGAGCACTGGCCTGACAGTGCAAAACGCAGCTTCTGAGGAAGCTCAGGAAAACCCTGGAGGTTTATTTTCCTACAGCTTCTTCCCATGAGAAGGTGGATCTTATAATTCTTTCAACAAAGAGTTCCAACAAAGACATGAAGAAGCTTACAAAGAAGTCAGCACTTTCTCAAGGAAGAGGCAAGGACTGTTTACATTAATGTCTATTACTTTATGGTCCTTGAACAGGACCCTCAAACAGCATTTGAAAAGTTATGCAGTTCTGTAGAGTAGCAGCAGATACTAACGCCCCACAACTTTTTAACAGGCATAGGGCTACTTGTGCTATTCTCACTCCTTCCAGAGAAGCCTTCACCCAGGGGCTGAGCCTTGGGCTTGCACAATGACATCTTCTGGGGTGTAGGACCAGAGTTGAGCAGGTAAGGTCAACAGTGGTATACCTACATAGGTCTTTTTCCTGATGGTTATTCCAATACTGAAATGAAAATGTGATGTTCTGTGTTTTTAACTGCCACCAAATTGTACTGCTTCATTATTTGAAAAAGGTGCCCCAGAGAGATCATACATAAATAAATAACACAAACTAAGTACATAAGTAAAGCTCAGCCATATGACTCCTCAGAACATGGACACAATAATCACACTGAATACCCATTACCAGCCAACTTGTTAATAAATTCTTTTTTCCTACCTTCCCCTCTCAGTGACCCACCACATAAAAAATAACATAGCTAATCTGAACGGAATTCCTCTGCTTTCATCTCTACTGCTTTCATCCAAAATTCACCCAATATACACTTGATATCTTTCAAAGCAGTAGTAAACACTCAAAATTGCTTGCTGGTGACTTGTTATTAACTAGATTCCAACTAAATTCATCTGGAGGCCTATTCCAACTCCAATCTAAACAATGTCGAACAGCCCAGGGTGAATTGCTGGGACGCACAATAGGATCTCTGGCAGCTATAGAAATTAAACAGAATTAAAATATGGATGATAGAAACCAAATACGCCCTCTCATACAAATGAAAACATCCTTGTAAAATACGGTCAGTTTAGCACAAACGTATTCAGCCTTAATTAGGTAGAAAATCTATTTAGATGAATACAATGCAAAGAATGATAATGAAATTCAGCATTACATTTTGTTACTTGGAGGGAAAAAACAACACAAATAAATGGGAAGTAATTGGAGCTTATTTAATAGTCTCAGACTACCAGCTTGAACAACTATAATCATTAAAGACCCTGCAGTGATCTTCTACTGATAAATGTTGTTAAATCAGAATTACAATATGACAAGCATGAAGAGCAAAGCCTATTAATATGAGCAGCACTAAAAGAAATAGATTCATTCACATCTTTTATCACGTGCCCAGCACCACAAGAAGTCTTTAAACCAAGGACGCAGGAATGAAAGGCCTCCATGTTTCCTCTTGTTTCGGGTGACACCGAAATATGAACACTTCAATATGTGCGCTTCAATCTGTGGCTGCAGATGAGCAACTGTTATCCAGTGCTGGATATGTAGCAACAGAAAGTTTGGTATCATGGGGCTCTAGCATTATTATTCTGTATCTACTAACTGAAAGGAGACAGACAGACCCTTTCATGCAAGTGTAGGGCACTGCTCCTGGACCCTAAGGACTGGGAGGGATGGGCGGACATTTCCAATGCTTGCTCGTAGCACGGACCCAATGAAGCTAGCACCACTTCTTGCTGGTGAGAAACAAACTCTACTTCTACCTTTTCTTTTCTACCCATGGAGGTCAGGTTACTTCTAACCAACTCTTCTCTGCCCTGTCCATTCCCCTGAGAGACAGCAAGGTACAAAGACTGTTTCCTTTATTCTTCTTTCTCCAAGGACTGCCTCAAGGTCACGCTCCTCAAGAGCTGTTCCAGAGCCTCTCCACAACTTTGTGTGCAACTGTCTTGGCCGTCCCTGCTGTGTCAGTAAAGCAGCGACCAGGTGCAGGCAGGTGCATTTCTTACAGCAGCCCTGCGCTGGCCAACAGGGAAATTCTCCCAGAAAAACCACACATGGTTTGCATCCAACAGTCAAATTTTCTGCCCATATAAACTGGCATGATTCCTACAGGTTCATGGATGTGTGCCAGCCAGTGCTAGTAGATGATAAAAATTACCTTTTTCTCTATAAATTGAAAGCTTAGGTGTGGAACTTAATCCTGGAAGGAGTCTTGTCCTCTTAGTCATGGGGCAGACTTCCAGATCCACAATAAAGCAAATTGGGAAAAGAGGTTTTTAGATGCTGGTTTGTATCTTCACAGAAGGTTCTTCTGCAAGAGCAGCAAGTTACATTAATAAAATAAAAATTGTAAACACCAGAAGGTATTACTATGGTCTCTGTCACCTGCCTCCTTAGCTCCCCTGTCAGCAGTTCAGCCTTACTGAAAGCTCAGCCCAGGACCTGGCCTCGGCAAGGGTTGCTTATGTGGTACTGCATCTTCTGTTCTTGCAAATACTTTCATTAAGAGCTCTACAAATGAGCAGTTTTAACAGTGTGATCAAACATAACATAGATTTAGGGTTAAAAGATGTAGCAGAACACAGATTTCCAACACTAAAAAAGATGCACTTTAAGTTCCAAAACTTGTCAATTTATTGGCCCCAGTAAAGATCGTGAAGAATATATGTATTAGTAGAAGCAATCAAAAAGTTTTCCAGGAAGCTGCCCTTCACCCTTACTTGAATGGATATTCTTTTTGCAGACCAAAATATTTTTCTGTACCTCAATAAACATGCTGACTACATCTGAGCCAAACACCAGACTGTAGAGTGCTCTACTTTCTTCAGCCACATAGCAGCCTTTCACTCATGCTGTAAGCACAGTGCTGTCAAAACTGATTTGTAATTACACTGCATTTAACAATGGTCATATTTCCATAATTCCCCACTTACAATTATGTCAGAAACAAGGAATCACTCCACACACAGTCAATGATCATATCCCAGCACATACACATTGTCAACTGACAGAACTAGATCAACAAACAGCACAGCCTAACGCTAACTTAGCTGATCACTGTTCATAGACTATGCCATGCAGAGAACTCAAATCACAATATTCTCCATTGTTTTAACTAACATAATTATGTTGGCACATCACAAAAATATTTCTTTCTAAAGGGCAACCACTGGCCTTGCAACTATGCCAAAGGTTTATTTACAATCAGCAGTTTTTCATGTGATCGAAAATAAACTTTAGCCCACAGACCTTAAGGAAGTGCGCCAGTTACTTCTGAAAGCATGGGGAAATTCAAGTCCTATTATGTTTTTATATTCTTGGTGGACACATAACACAATAACTTCATGCACACAACAAATTTGCAACATGGCTATTCACACTTGACTGACAGTGCCAAATGTCCTTGCAGGGACAAGCTCAAGTATATAATGCTGTACAACAGCAGAACACACCAGCATAAGCAATATTCTCCTCAGGCCCTGGCTCTGAATGCTCTCCAGTCCCTCTTTTGGAGCCTTCCCTAGCTCTTGGGCAAGTTTTAGAGTTTCTACTCAGTCCCCCATCCTATGATCCTGGTCTGTCTTACAGGGTCAAAACTGTCTTCCACATAAGCCCAACAGAGTCCACAGCATTATTGTTGAGATGTACTGAGGCTTAAATGATTTTAATTTTTTTTCATTTCTAGTATTACAGCACATGCTCACTCACACCATCATGTTAATTTGTACTTACATATATCTCTTATTCTAACTCCCCACCTGTGGCATTTACCATTCCTAAATATTCAGTGAACTAAAGTTATGGTTTGGATGCCTAACCATGAATCCCTGCCCCATACAGGCTGTGAACAACTTGCATCCCTCAGTCCTTTGCCCAGAATATTCCCTCTTATTATCCCAGTGACTTACCTGCCACTGAGGAAACCATAAATAAGTACTAACAAAATATTTGATAAAACAGCAACTTTAGGCTGTGTTACAAAGTCATTTGCTTGCTGAAGCATCAGCAGAAGAGTGTGTGCATGCTGTTAGCAGCTCCCACAGAACATGCTCTCTCAGACCTCATGCATGAGGAGTACGTGAAAAACCACACAATTAACTTCAGCAGCACGAACTTGAGCAATCTCTAACTTGCATACCTAAATTTTTTTCAGCCTTTTCTACAATAGTCAGAATTTCCTTTGTTTAAAAAAAAAAATAATAAATACTGCTACAGAGAGAAATAGCAATGAAAACCAGGTCATATCTGTCAAGAAATTCTTGTTTGTATCTTCCTCTTATCTCCCTGTTCTAAAGAAACAAAATAATCTAAATTGAGACTGCAAACTTTAAATTTGGATCTACAAACAAATATTGTGTGAATTTTATCAAATTTACCTGAGATTTTGATAAGTTGTCTTCTACAGCATCAGTGCTGGTCCAAAACAAGCTGTGTGAGAATATAATGCTGCCAATACACAGCAGTGGCATTATTTCCACTTAACTGGAATTAAACAGGTAGCGGGACCTGCAGGATGAAGTTACTACCTTTGGCTTTCTAACCAGTTGCTCTCTGGTCATCTGGATTTTTTTCTTGACACTGCAGCACTCATCAATTCCCAACAAGCACCATGATATGGTGAAAGGTAAAGACACCTTCCAGTCAGCACTGTCTTTACAGTGACAAGCTGTTAGTGACTCCATGCATTCTGCAGTGCTTTCTTTCATGGGGGCTATGGGAAGTTCATCCACAACTTCACCTCTGTTTTTATATCTCAAGCCTAGTGTGCAGGACAGCATTTGGTCTTTTACACACAGAAGAGTTCTCTTTTACAAGCATATTTAATAATCTACAGCAATCTTGGTGTACATGCTACTGCAATACACTTTTTAGAAAGAAACTTTGAGAATTTTCTGATTGCTGGAATGCCCTTTTATTCACAGAGATGGTGCGATGATAGAACATACATCATGCCGTGTATGCCTTCCAAAATGTGTATTTCCCATTACTTATTTTACTATGCAAATCAATTCAAATATCAAAGTGACACCTGTTAAGTATAACGCTATATATTTACCAACATAATAAATAATGCTTCAGCAGAGTAATATTGTCAAGGGTTTGAAATGAAGAAAATCATCTCTAAAATCTTATCTGGGATGCATAAACTGTAAAGGTTAGAGCACTGCCAGAAATCAGCCTAAAGGAACTATTGGTATTACAGACTTGAAGCTAATAGTGTCTAATCCATGGTTTGCATAGATGTGTATATGAACAGCTCTGCAAATGAAGCAATACCAACGAGAGACATACAGACACTGTGGACCTTCTGTGATGGGTGCAGATAAATCACTGTCAGCTTGCAGGCTTTGGCCATTGGGTTGGTGCTTTTTGTATATCCAAGAAAAAAAGACTACTATCCTACTTTGTATGATTACCCACTGCTTCTCAGTGACATAATGATGCTATGAGAGAAGCAGATTCAGCACGTTTCCAGACCTCGGGTCCTTGTGCACATCTGCCAGGCAGCAGATCACTTCCCATGGAAGGAGCCTGTAAAATCCACAGGCACCTCAACACTTTTCTGGAAAAGCCCTTTGTGGTGACAGGTTGCACAGAATTCCCTTTTTGAACTCCAGGAAGTTTAAGGAGAAAAACCATGGGAAAGATGCCAAAACATGGAGTTTTACCAGCCCCCCCACTCTTGCTTCGCTTGCTTCCCTCCCCACCACTCTCCCCAGCCCAGCAGGCAAGCCCCGCTGCACAGAAGGATGCCATAGAAATGTTTACTCAAGAGGTGGTGGCTGGAATACCAATGCAGCCCAGCAATGAACTTAACAGCAAACAGGAAGGAGGAAAAAAAACCCTCTACCACAAAAGAAACAAATAGCCGGAGATGAGCTTTCCCAGCAGGTACCACATTGCCATTCAGAGCGGAGGAATCGGGAGATCAGCACTTGTGATACAGGAGGCTCCTCAAGGAAAACAAGCTCTGGGTTCCTATCACTTATAAAGGCAGGAACACTGTTGTTTTCAGAAGATCTGAAATTGTTGCCCTTTATTATTCTTTATTAGCATCAAATTAAGTTAGCCGAGCAGATCTGAAGAAATCTGATGCAAGGAGAAGCCTGCGGTAAATACCGATGTGGAAGGATGAATTCTGCATGCGATGAAAGCCGAGAATGAGCTGTCATCTTTACTTAGTTTAATTCATGTGCTGTCCTTTATAAGAGCAAAAGTCTTTATCAAGAACAAAATGTTAGGCTCTATGGACCAGATTCTCAGTTTATGCCCAAATAAATTTTACATTCCTCTGAAAGTAAAGACATTGAATGACTGTTAAAATGTACAGGGGCTATTACTGGCTCCTAGGGTTGCCCAAGGAAATTCAAGAAGAGCAGACACGGGAATCTATTAGGCAACATTTCTCTTTGCGTTGAAATCTCTTAAGATGATGGATGTGTTGGAAAAAGCAACAAGATTATTATCATCCTTAACTCAATGCATGATCTGGGCTGCTTCCAGTAAACAAGTGGTTTGTGATAATTTTATAAAAGTGATTAAAATAAGTAGAGAGTCACTTGAATTGTTTTTTCCTTCCCTGTTTATGAATAAATGTGTGCTCATTAGCTAAAAGTCCCCACTGACACAGAATATTGCAGCAGGACAGGAGCAATGGTTGAAAAATCCCCAATTCATCTTATCTGCCACTAATTGTCCATGGAGAGAGGGAATTACAATTACAGTATTACACAACAGCTATAAATACAAATTCCTCTGTCGGTACAGTCAACAAGACTATTCCCACGTGAAACAGGGAACAGTCTTCAGTGCTGGTTTTATAGATCAAGGTGAAATTCTCACAGTCCCCACCCAGAAGTCAATAGAAAGGAGGAAGCTACCCTTTTACTGCTGGCACGTCACATTGTCCCCATACAGATCTGGCATGTTAGAGCATGGTCCCACTCATAAAATACATAAAAGTCTTCACTGATGGGTCAGTGACTGAACTTAGAGCAAATCTGGATCATGAGCTACAATCCACAGCCATCAAAGCTCCAGCAGCCAGCATCAAGACTGGCTGTACGTGCAGAGTGGCCAAGCAGCAGATACAGCCAGATACATGACATCGTCTGCCGGTCTCTCACCTGGACGAACCACACTTCTATAGGTCATCCAGCAATATTATTCAGCCTTTGGTCCCTTCAAAGATGACAACCATGGAACTGTTTTTTAAATCATAAACAGCAACTGCTGTGGTAAAATAGTTTGAGTTTTTTGGGTTTTTTGTTGTTTTTTTTAATTTAAAGCTAGAATATTCCTTATCACAACAAAATTGCATAGGCAGAAAGCGAAGTAATTAATTAAGTATGTGTTTTTAATTGTAGTGAGCAACTGGATTACTTGCAATGTTAAATATCCTATGCAATGCCCGTATTTTAATGCAATCTCCTATAAGGAAGCAAAACTTTTTTACAATATATTTCCAGACATTTTAAAATATGTTTGGTGAACTGGTTAGCACAGAAATTTCTGAAGCTCTAAACATGTCTGTCAAATGGAAATTGCCTCCAAATATGTCCAAAATAGCAGACTTATTAGCAAGGAATCACTAACAAAAGAGGATGATGTTGCATGAGAAACTTGCCAAAGAGCGAGCTTTCTCCTTCCCTTGCCCCTTACACTGTTGCTTTTATTACACAAAAAGACTTTTTCCACAAACCGTGCACCAGTTTCTCTACAGTTACACTCGTGCAAACTGTGTGGAGAGCAGTGCACATAAGTGGGGACTGGGCAAAATGATGGGACTCAAAGAAGCCAATAAAGCAGTAGGAGATGGATCTGTGCTGTGATTAATCTCCCCACTACCTCTCCATTTAGTATCTCAACAAATTTGTATAGGATTCAGTTCACTGAAGAAGGAGGCACCTAAGCTGGAGCACTTCCCAAGAACATGGGAGCACCACAAGAGCAGAGATCTCTCAAAGGCCCCTCACCACAGAACAAGGCTGTATTAACAGGGCAGTAGCTGAAATAAAGTAGTCATAACCAAAGCAGAAAAGTATATTGACTTCCACTGTTCTTCTAGGCATTCCAGGAGGCAGAGCAAGGGAGAATGGTGAAATGAAGAATATCCAACACCAGACAAAAACCACACATGAAATCTGATAAAAATTGAGTCTGACCAAGGAAATGGCATACTCGTAACATACAGGAGTAAAAACACAGCTCCACAGCTCCACAGGCAAGGAAGGGGCAGAGCAAGTGTGGCAACCACAAGGCAACTATCTGACATGAAAAAATTAACTGACAAGTATTGACAGGAAGTTGTTTAACACCAGTCCGCTCGACTGTCAGTCTGACATTCATTAAGTGCAAAAAAAAAAAAAGTCTTTAAGAAGCAGCATTTAATTACTCACAGAATGTTTTAATTGCTATTACAAAGCAGTAGTTTTTAATTAAAGATCATATTAATACAAATATGATCTGATCATAATAATTAGGATTTACTGTAGTGATCTTGTTCACCAACACAGTGCCTTTGTATTTAAAGTAAAATGTCACTAAAAAGCCATGGGAACGTCATCATTAATGTGTGGGTAGTGTAATCTTAATTTCCTCCTGCAGATATTGAGCTGAGAGCAATGATGCAAGATTTTCCAGTATGTAAAACAACTGTCACTTTTAATTATAAAGAATATGAAGCAAAAGGAACACTGAAACAACAATTTCCCAGATTTAGAAAAATCCCATGCCACAGTTTGTCTCGGAGCACTTTATTCAAGGGCTAAATTTTCCCAGGAATTCTGAAAACCAGGTGTAATGTCCATTTATTCAGAGTTCAATTCTGGGTCAGCAAGTAAACCAACAATAGACTATTCAGCCTAACTCTCACGCAAATGATGGTACGACCTCAAGTGTCTGGCAGATTTTATTTATTTATTTAAGAAAAACTGACTGAGGATCAGTGCAACTGCTAGAGGCTAAAGATTTTAGTTCTTGATAATACAAAAAAGGTCAAGTAGATTTAATGGTGAAATGTATAAAAGCAAGAGTAATGTCTGACTCAGAAAAAGGAGTTACGGGGAAAAAATATCTTCAGTAATAATTTAGAGCAAGCAGGTGCAGACTCTCACATCAGCACATATGGATGTGAAGATAGATGGTCAGCTTTCAGAAACATTAAAGGAAGGGCCCAGACCTCCAAGACACTGAGCATTTTATAAAATCAGGCAAGAAGGAAGGAAAATGTAAAGCAAATAGCTTTCTAAAATATAATATATGTAAATGTATATGTAACAAAAGTACATTAATCAGAACATACATGGTATAAACAATGAGAAAGAATGAAGAATCCATAAATATCAAGACTATTCCCTAGAAAACATGGACAGTTTTAAGAAATGAACTCTGGATTAAGTCTATTTAACATTTAGCCCTCAATTGCCTTCAGACTATAATTTCTGACCCAATCTTGAACCTTGCCGTTGGACATCCTTCCTGCCCGATGCTATCTACTGCTGATACAATGCCCTTCGTGTTTATCTTTTAATCTTGTCACATCTCCGGGCTTCTGCTTTGGTGTTCAATAGTTCACCTTTTGTCTCATTGCTGCCTTTACTTGGGTTCCAACCTTTGCAGATCTGCAGACCTGTCAGACAACGAACAAAAGTCTGTTTTCTAAACAGATAAGGGAACATAAAAATAGCCATGGGTCAGGTTCTGCTCATAGTTAAGACAGTGGACAGATACTGTGAAGTGCTGTCAAGATGAGTCAGGCTTCCTCATCTGCTGGCTTGCTGGTGAAAGCAGATGAGATCTCCAAAAGTTGTAACGCACCTTCAGGGAAAGACCAGAACACCAAAGCAAAGGACAACTGCGCTAGTTTCCCACCTCATCCACCCTTACACTATATTCACCTCCATGAAGCTGCTTCTTGCACTGCTGGACCTGCAGAGCTGCATTAATACAAAGGCCTTGGTGCTGGCATGGCTCAGGAGCTCATCAGGACTTAACATCCCTGTCCTGTACAACTGACTGAACAAAGCCACCCAGAGGCACACTGGGATCAAGAAAGCCACCAGTATTTTTCAGTTTTTTGTCAGCAATGAGAGTTGTCAAACGAAACTTCTACATTTCTCCCTAACAACCCCTGAGCTCAAAATCTTACTACTTCTTTCTCAAAGTAACCCAACAAATTTGCATCAACACTTTGCTTTCTTCTTCTCTTGCTGTTCTTTCCAAAGTTCTAGATAAAATAACATTTTCACTATGAGTTCAGCAGTTTAGATCTAAAGGCTTATTAGTCAAACTGCAAGTGATTTAACTATAAATGAAAACATGGAGGATTTGACATTTCTAGTAGTTAAATCCCCAGGACATTGCTGTATTTCCATTGTTGTCAAAGTGCTGGAGCAAGCTTCAAGGTTGCACCATGCAAAGCTGAAATGAGGATGGGAGTTGTGGTTTTGCTCAGGGCTCCTAGGGCTTTCCAAATGCATGGGCCACATGCTGCAGAGCACCTCAGAGACACCCACTGGAAAAATACAGCCCCCACCCAGCAGGCTGTGGGCCATGGGAAGTGAATTTGCAGGCTGTTTTGGTCTGCAGGACACAGCCTCCCCTCAGCTGACACGAAGAGCAGATTTTAACTGATACTGCAGCCACAACCATCATGACCATGACACTGGTATGAAGGTGGGTAGAGGGGTCTAAATCAAATGGAAGTCACCAGAAAGGCTAACAGTGTCCTAAACCAAAGTTAATCAGTAAGTCTTGTATGGCATGGCACAGGAAAGCCAGCTAACTACAGCAACAAAGGATTTCCAGGTCTAGCAGGTATCTGTTACCTCCACGGCAGAAGGATATGGCAATTCACAATATTCAAAGAAATATGTATTTTTTCCTATTACAGGAAAAATGCTTTGAGGTTATGCTCCTTGTATGGTCACACTATCTCAATGTTTATGTAGATCATGTTTAATAAAATTGTATAATCACTCTCCTCCTACATATATGATGGTGGTCTTGGAAAGACAAGAAAGAACCACTCAAAAATGTATGCAGACTGCATATATTATTTAACAGAAATATTTTCATATATGTAAAACAAAGAGTTAACCAAGCAGTTCAAAGTCGGGATAAAGCTACTCCAATTCAAAAACTTTCTGTTCCTCTAAAATCTGGTTTATGTTATCACAGAAAACAAATAAAAATGGATTCCTTGTTCCTTTCCCAAACATTTCAATCAAATTTTTGACTCCCTGCAAGTCTCTGCCTGTTCTGCTGGTAACGACCTTCAGCCAGGAGACTGGACATGGAAGAGAACATCGTGTTTTCACAACTTTCTGCCTTCTTTTAATTCGCTATCTCCAACACCACAGTCCCAATCTCTCGAATTATCACTCCCTGAAATGGGCTCATACTGACACCGGAGATCTTCCTCCTACTTTTCAAGTATCATTACAGTCCTTATGAAGATGCACATAAAATGGAAGTATTTATAAAACTGTAAAACTGAAATACACTACATATGCTGAAGACCAAAGTAAAAACAGTAGATGCAACTATTATGCATACTTATATATTTACATTTTACATATACTTTACATATTACACATTTCCTGATTTTTTTTTTTCAAATATCAATGGACTTATGCATCAAATACCTTTTTAAAAAAAGCTCGGGAAAAGTCTGTTCATCTTCACTGCAACCTCAAATTTGTAACCTCGCTTATGAAGAATCCAGTTTACAACAAAATAAGCAAAGGAGTGGGTGGAAGGGAAAAACCTTTTTTGACAGGCGTCCTCTTTGCCTCCATCCAGTTAAAGCAAACTGGATATTCAAACAACTAGTTAAAATATTAAAAAAATACATTCTCTGTTTTGCAATGGCAACAGACAAAGCTGCTGATGTGGCACTTTCCCAGTATTTGAACACGATGTCCAAGAATTACAAAGTTTGTGATTGGAAGCTTTTCACGCCTCAATGAAATTT
>NW_010300375.1:0-14418 GCF_000700745.2 Antrostomus carolinensis | reverse complement strand
GCTGCTTGTTCAGAAAAGGTTATGGAACAAAGGAAAAAATCACCACGTTTGCTTCAGCTCGTACATTCACGCAATTCCTGGTGACTCATGGCTGCTGACGAAGCCTGAGCTCCCAAGGAAGCCTAGGGCTTTTTGGTGTCATTTTTTTAATTTTGAAGTGAGGACAGCTGTAATTCTCATGCAGCTGACATTCATCCAACTATAACTAATATGTGCATAAAATAGGAAATAAACCAAATGCATTAGAGCTAGATGAGAGCTGGTTACGGAACCAGCTCTGTGCAGCCTGCACAGACCAGCAGCAGCTCTGGGAGGCTACCGGTTCACACTGGTTTTCCAGCAGTTCACTTCCAGCCAGAAGGTATTTACTTCAGGCAGCAGCAAGCTGTGCTGGACACAGACATAAGCCAATTCAGAATGAGGCCGGAGACATATGAATTTTGTAGCACAGCACTTTATAAGTAGAACAATCTTGAAGTAGTACGTACCTAACTAAACAGGGCTGACCTACTGTATTGTGAAAATTCAAAAAAATCAATGATAAGGGACAGGTGAGAGAGCTGTCCAGACCTGTAAGAGAAACAGAAGACATTTTCCATGGGAAAACTACAGCTCATCTAAAGCAAAATAGGAGGCAGCAAATTCAATTTGCAGATTTAGCAAATTCAAAGGGAGAAAACAAGGATGATTTAGCTCTGAATTCTTGCTGCAGACTGTTCCCATCTTTCACTAAGATGCAGTAAGTGTCTAATTCTTATACAGCATCTTTCATTCTAAACACTCCACAACACATCTCCACTGAAATACTGGACATAGCACAAGCAATAAATAATTTCCACCAAAAAAATAAAGTATCTTCCTGAATTGTTCTGGAAAGCTGAGGGCAAAAGACTTCCACTTCCCAATTAAGACATCCCATATAAATACCAGAACAGGACTCCTATAGCTAACATTCTTTTTCTAGAAAATCTAAACAAAATCTCATTTGGGCTTATAGTTCATTTTACATAAGGGAGGCTTCACAGCCAATTCATGAACAATCATATAAAGAGAAATGAGAACGTGCATCAACATTAAATTTAGATAAGTCATGAAGTCTTTCCGACAGAGTTCTGGCAGCTGACAGTTTGTGTTTCACTGATTTTATAGGTCAAATAGATATTGTGATGCCAGATATTTGAGTACATGATGTTTAAGCAATACTTCAGTAAATCCAAAAGAGCTTAGAAGCTACCCATATGGTCCACAGCTGATTTTAGCCACCAGTAAAGCAAGTGTATGCTGCTATAATAAGAGATACAACTGCTGTACTCAGATGACACCATTAATTTAGAAACTACTGAGCAGCCCCTGCTATCCTGATTGTCTATCTGCAGCAAGGAATGATTTGTGAAGTGAACCACACTGGTTACTCCATGATATTCAAATCAGGACCAAGTAGTTTTTCAGTAGCTCGTGGCCACCACTGAATTACTGTGGTCCATACCATCACTCAATGCAATGTGAAGAAATGGAAAACCACACATGCACATAAAGAATTGACAGAAGGTAAAAATGTTAAGAGGTAAGAAAGGGAAAGCAGGGAAATCATGGTTTTCTGTATGTCAGAGCCTCAAGAAGACAATTTCAGATGAGTCTGAAGTGACTATAGCTAACCAACATCAAATAAATGGTAACTGTCACACTTAACTGGAGATTGCTTAATTACCTAGCTGCCAACATTGCGTGGTCCCAAAGAGCGCTGGAGATCAGAGAGCTGCGACTGTCACAGCACACACAGATGTTATGCAGACAACAGGTGTGATACAGGCGGTCACCGCTCAGTTTAGCAACTGTCCAGGGGGTGTCTATCGATATCATGACACACACACGTGTTACTGCAACCAGGCAGTCCAGCCACTGACATACCATGCACGCTCTCTGCGCTTTACCTGAGCTAAACCTGGTAACTGCTGCTCACTGTTGTTCTCAACTACTATTTCCTGCACAGTCAGTCCTTCCTTAGCTCAGGCAACCCTCATACCAAGTTTCCTCACTGCCTTTTGTGATTTATCTAGCCAACAAGCACCTGCAGCCACCTGCCTGAACCTGCTGGCTGCCACCTCTGCCAGGGCAGGAGCCCACTCACGAGCCTCTGGGAAACTGCCTGCACTTTTCAGTGGCTTTACCTTTGCAGAGTACAACAGGAAATGTGCAGTGCTGTATTTCTCACATGTGCACAGGGAACTCATGTTATTTTCCCCACATGGTTAAATAGAAAACAGTATCAAAATGAGGTATTTTCCAGGAATTATTTACACACCTCATCAAGATTATTATCTTCACCTGATAACCTCTTAGTAGCCATTACTACCATATGGACAGTAACACATTAACTTCCCCATTCTGATCTCCAACAAAAACCCATGTCTCGGTCTTTAACAAGCACTTTAGGACGGGAACCGCCTCCCACACAGTGCACGTCCATCCCACGCAGGACAGCTCTGAGCAGAGGCCTCTGAGGACATGCTAGATCACTGCTGACAAGTGGACACTGACTCTAGAAACTTTATTTTTTGAAGAAGTATCTCTTTGTAGTTGATTTTAAGTTTCCCATAGAAATTTCCATTGGCTTTCAGAGCCTCAAACTGAATGACCTGGCCTTGCAAGCCAATGAACCTCCTGGCACAGACTAGCACAGAGAAACGCAGCAGTTTGCCATCTTGGAGAACCTAACCACATGGCCATACACAGTGAGACTGAGTCAGTCAGGAAAGTCTTTTGCTTTGTTTAGATTTTCTTTTTGAAATTATGGGAATGTAAATCATTTAAAATGTGTAGTCTGCCCTACAAGAAGAATAACATAAATTGAGAAATAATTAAGACAAGCTGCTAAATGGTATGTACGCATGGCTCTGAAATCCTTTTGCCATTTGAAGAAGCATAAGGGCTCACTTAGAGCTAATGAATGACAGTTTTCTGTTTTGCAGGTCCTGGGTTTTTAACAAAACAGCTATCACAAGAATGCTTTTTAACTCCACACAAGGAGTTCTTCCATGTGGAGTTTCCTAATATAGAAAAAGAATTAATCCAATCAGGGACCCAAGCAGGTCCCAATATATACCGAAGTTTTAAATAGCTAGTCTATGAAATACGTACCTCTTAAACCCTCTCTACCTTATTTGCTCACATAAATATATACAAAAAGAATGATGGTCAAATTTACGAAGTTACATCTGTCTCCTCCCTGGTTTTGCAGGTATCACAGCACTACAAGTTATCCCTTAAGTAGGAGGAATGTGGGAAAACCTGAAGGCAAAAGGATTGCTCATGTGCTATTTCTCCTTGTTAGTACATTTGACTAATCAAAATTATACTCATGTGCTACTGTTACTTTTCACAGCCTCTACAGAGCAATAGCCAAAACACCAGCTGATTCTGCAGTGCCAGGAGGAGCCCAGGAGCTGGACACAACTCTGTGGCTCAGCACCAGCACATTTCCATGGGCTCTGCCAATGTTCTAGCTCCTCAGCCAATCTATGGCTTATACACAAGCTATAACAACTAAACTCTTATATGAATTCTCAGCATTCAATTCAATGGCTTTTTCACACAATATGATAAATGAGAAATAGATTTACTATTTTTAAAAAACTCATTATGATTAGCAGGAAGACAACAATAAAATTCTGATTAAATAAAAAATTTTTTTCTTCCAGCCTTACTGTATGCGAAATAGAGATGACCAGGAAAGTGAAGATCACATTTTTTTCCTGAAGATCAGGGATTTTATCTATTTGCCTTTCACCCTTAGTAGAAGGCCAGAGAAAACACCATGTAGTGATACATCCAAAGGATAATATGCTGCGTAATGACAATTTTATGCCCCTAGTTAAAGAACTTAATTTTTATACCAAGGTCATGAAGGTTATAAAATATGGACTCACTGCTGCATCTACCAGTTAACTAGTCTGTCAATTTTACCTCACCCCTTCTTTCTCATTTGTTTCAAAATACCCTTTCTAGTTGATATTTTGAGCAGAGACAGACCTAAAACCGTCACCTGAGATGGAGGCAGAACTGTAACCACCGGGATGTGATAGCAAAGGAGGCAAGAGAGCAACCAGGATTTTATGATTTTAAGATCTGGTATGTCATTAAGTGGCTGAAGTACAAACATGGAACAGATCGATGCAAATATTTTCAGAATTAAAAGAAACTTCTCCTAGTACTAGCAGCCACCCAGAGACTAAAAAAGTTTCCTTTGCTACAGTATACTTTTCCCACTGAACTAAAAAATTATGTTTGCTGCTTTTTTTTTTCTTTTTCTTTTTTTTTTTTTTTTTTAAATGAGTTCAGAAAAGGAAATCTTCCACAGGTCTCTACCTTGGAGATTTCGTTCGAAGTCCTGCATTTGCTGAAAGAATAATATGACTGTCACACAGCTGCTGAAAGAGTGCCTTTTTCGCAGCTGCAGCCCCATGGCAGTAGGCGCGTGGTGCAATCATTATCCCCTCCGTGTAGCTTTGGAAAGTGATCCCTGAGCAAGCCCTGGATGTCTCGGGACGGTCTCTAGACAAAAAGGGCCTGTGCAGGAGCACAGAAGTGCTTTCAGCACCCGGCCACGGCTCGCGGAGGGCAGAGCCCAGCTGCGGCCGCAGGAAGTGCCCAGCTCTGCCGCCCAGCCAGCCCCTCCGCACAGATGGCGCGTTGTGGAGAGGGGAACGAGTCCAAAGTGCCAGGCCAGCTCTGAGGAGCCAGTGCGGGTCTCAGAACCACCGGTTTTGTTACCATCCCTTGGAACATCAGGAAAACAATCTTGCCATGAACTCTTTCAGGGTAATTCTCCATGTAATTCTCTAAAAAGCAGCTTGTTATCCGTTTCCCTCCGAAGCCTTCGATACCCCTTGATTGCTCCTGCAACAATTCAGAAACTCACACAACATTCAGTACTTATGTTTAAAAAAATTTTTAAAAGTACAGGGAAAAAAAAAAACCACCACCGCCACCAAATCGCAAACAAAGCTTCCCCTGTCAGGGCAGATCTTCATCTGGTAAATTAGAGAAGCTCTACTGCTCAGTAAAGAATTGCATTTAAACTAGAAAAATGCTCAGATGGAGTAAATTGATTTCCATTTATTTCATTCAATTGTTTTATAGGCAGTGATGGTGACAGAAAGAAGAAAGTCAACATTTTCGTGCTCCTGCTGAGTAGCCTGACAGGCTCTCACACCACTTCACGTGGCAGCGGCACTACCTGGGAGTCTCGGGGACCCCAGTCACTTTACATCACATGCTGGGTCTTGAAGGTGGTGGCTTTTCTCAATAATGCACCAAACATTTTGAGGTACTTTATGAAACAAAGCACTATAGAGCGCTTTGTCAGCAAGAACCTCACAGACATTCCTACAGTTTAATATCAAATCATATTTATTTGGGAAGACTCTTGTGCATTTCAGAGCTGCAGGAGTTCTCTGTACTGGAAGGGATGGGGTGTGCCCTGGCTGGGAAAGGACCTGGCTCTGAGGCTGATGAAATAATCTCTTCCACACCCTCAGCTCATGGCAGCCCACAACCAAACAACAAGCAAAGTGATGCCTGTTTAAACAGAAAACAGAGTATTACCTTTTTAACCAGCTCCACAGAAAGTCCCACAGCAGGATGTGTAAGTGTGAGATTCAAAATAAATGTATTCTGATTTTAATGCAATTTTATCTCTAATGAGAAATTCTGTTGGTTGATATTGTCATTACAGCCTGAACTTCACAGTCTAATGGAAGCAGCTCTATGTAGTCCCTAAGGATTACTGGAGACAAATTATAAGCATATCAGCAGGATAACTGCATTAATCCAAGAAGGAGAGAACAGAAAGTTTCATGCTTTTTGTTGCTAACTCAAAATCTTAAAATAACAGTTGCAAAAAGTTTAAGCGGCCAATTACTGTGTATCACTTGTTTCTAGATGCAAGATTAGGCAATGAGAATTTCCTTGCATGGCTGCCAAGGCTGCTAGAGCAGCTGTGAGGACAGTACCTCCTCCACTCGGCCCGAGAATGGATCAGCCACTGCTGAAAGCAGCAGCAGGACCTCTGCAGCATTTATGCAATCAGTGCATGCATGTTAATTAGTTATTTAAATTCATGTTCAGAAGCACATTTTCTTTAATAACGGCCACAAGAAAGGATTATGCAAGTGCAATAACATTGCAGGTGATTTTATTTATATAACCAAACATAACGCAGGTTTTACAGTCCTGCTGTTTAGATGCACTGCTGGTGAGCGTGACAGAGATCGGAATTACTTAACTTTAAATACACATATTAAATAAATCTGTTAAGTAGCAACAGTCCACTCCTCCAAGGTATTTCCAAGGTGCCTTTCCGGGAGGGTCAGACAAATGCTGGAGAGCACTTACTGACAGAAGGGATGTGTAGCAGCATTTGTCTCCCGCTGCCCCAGATCTGTACGATTCCCTCAAACCCACCTGAGCCCAGGCCATTCCTGCCAGCAACAAACCTGCCTGCTGGCCTCTTCCACTGCGTTTCTTTTGGGCAACTTTGGCTTCAGTTTCTAGCAGTGCTCTGCAGAATATGAATGTACAAAATCAATGTACATTTATAATAATAAGAGCATTTATGTTTACCATATAATGTATCTGTCTGATATGTTAAGTATTTACAAAAGCTAATGATTCCTTAACTGCACAACAGTACTCTGCTGCTCTCTATTCATTCCCACCAGAAATTTCAGGGGTTTATTTCTGAAAGAAATTCTGTAAAGTGTGCCAAACTGAAAGCCATGATAGTTAAAAGTCCTACCGCTTTAGAAGGAATAATAGTGGCTTCCATCAAAACAAAGTGTTTTGGCTTGCCTCTGAGGTGAAAGCACTAATGTAAAAATCTGATGCTGCTGTGCTTTCTGTACCTTCAAATTCTCTGCCCATTTTCAGCTCATCCCAGTGGTGCCAGCGGTATTGAGCTTATCAACTACCTCAACTTTTTTTGTTGTTTTCAAGACATTTCCTGAAATACGAAGTTAAGGAAATACTGCAACCATTTCAACTTACAGCAAAATCAGTGATTTTTTGGCAGTAGAAGAAGGCAGCATCATAATTAACACAGCTCCCTTCAGCTTTTGTGCAGAGAACTTCATACATTGAGTATGTAATCTGCTAAGTCTGTACTTTCTCTTATAGGAATTCAAACCAGCATGAACATACTGTGTCAGAAGCAGTAAAATAAAACAAGTTGGTTCCATTTACTGTGCTTAGAGAGCTGGCAGGAAGACATCCTGACTCCACAGTGCGTCAGTCACTGGTTCCTAAATACTGGCAGAAATCACATCATCCAGAAAAGCAGCTGCTGCAGCAGGTCACACATTTACTGCCATCTCAGAATTCCTCTATTCAGAAATCCTCTGGTTTCAACTGTGGAAGCACTAAAAATAGCCCAGCTTATTTACACTGATTTAAAGAAATCTTCATGGGGTTACACCTCAGCATAAACATAAATGTTCAGCTAATTAATGCCTAGGTTCAGCTTCCTCCTGTGACTGATGGAAAGCGGTAACTGCTTCTTGCAGAGAAACCAGACTTAATTCTCCAGCCTTTTCCATCTTGTATTGATTCATCACTGCTGATTTCATACTTTAACCAGCCTATGTTGTTTAGTGTCTCCTTTAGTGTAAGTCAGTGTCCCCTTGCTGCCTACATTGTACAAGACCTAGCAGTGTTCTGGCTCATTACCAGGTTTCTTAATCTCTACATGAAACACAACAGCAGAAGTCTGGTGGTAGCTGGATTGTGTTAACAGTGAAATTCAACTGGATAGATGGGCTGCTGGGTGGAGAAGTGGTCCTCTCTACAACAGCAATGGTCACACATGTTAGAGCTTATCATCTTCAGATTGAAAACCCGCCAGTACCATAACCTCAAGCATAGGTTTTTCTTAAATAGGCTGAGGTTTTGCACCACCATGAAAAGAAAATGCAATAAACCCTGGATGATAAATGGCATGGGAAGATTAGGTCACCACCGTGCCGTGTTTAGCTTTCAGTCCTTCCCAGGTACTTCAACTGATCAATTTTAATATTGTTACTGCAAAGCAAATAGTGAAATTGGCAGCAAATTTGATCTATCAAGTGCTGCCTTGATAGAGCAAATGTGGTTACATGTGTTTTTAAGGTTACTGGGATTATATATAGTTATTTCCTCTTTCTATTTTTAATCAGGTCTATAAATTGGAAGATTATAGACAAACCAATGCGGGGACAAAAAAAAAAGGCATCTTTCTTCTCTCCTTCCATATGTATATTATAGGCAGAAAGAGTAAAGAGAGTAGTATAAAGTCAAATCTATTTAATGAGCACTCTGGTATGGGCAGTTTCAGATTTCAGTAACATTTAGCTTCACAACATTAAGCTTTTGCCCAGTCACTAAAGATTTGATTTAGTGCACAGGTAGCTTTTGTCTTTCATAAAATGTCCCTCCAAATGAAATAATCTAATAAATACATTTAAAATTTAGTTGAGTTTATTTCTCATTGGACAAGAAAATAAGTTTGATTTTTTTTTTAGTGGTTTAACAGAACTGGATTTCTGCTGTAAACCTGGATCAACTCTTCTGCAGTGCTATTCAAACAAAGCACCAGACACTGGCCCAGAGGTATTAATCTGACCCTCCTAAATATTAGGGAGAACTCTTCAGATAACTAAAAGCATTGAAGAAAAAATTGTGCGATTTATTTCAATTTCACTGACAAGAAAATGATAAATTTTTACATTTGTAAACTAGAGTAATCTTGATACACATAGAGTAATCTGATACAGATATGAACTCACTTCTGTTCTTTCATTAGCTCACCCATAATTGTAGTTGCTTTTCTGGAAGTTTAGTTGGACTGATTTTTTTAATTTTTTTTTTCCTGCCAAACTACTGGGTTTAGACTCAAGAAAGCTGGATTTTAGGTGCAACGAAATCTGATTTCTCTCATCTCCTAATGAGGGTAAGATCACCTTATTTCATATGGTTTAAGCAAGAATAACCTCTTCAAGCCCCTGAGCTTTCCTGGATACATGCCCAGATGAAGCATTTCCCAGCTCTGTGCCACATCTGCACTGTGACATACAAAACCTGAACTTATGCTGCCAATTCTGCTGGTGACACTTGAGTGTAGTGGCTCTGACAAATGTCATCAAAAGACATAAGATGTATCAACTATTTTACAAAAACATAGCACTAGCCAAAATATTCACATTTCCACAGTCTGTGACTACAGCCATTATTACAGCAATTACGTTTCTCTAGAAGTGCTCATTTTACACTCACAAATACTCAATTTAAACTGCATGACCTACCTTAAGTCTGCATTTTCCAGGAGTATTATTCCTACTTTTCCCACATGCAATGATGCTTAAAGCCAAAATTACAAAGGTATTTAGGGACTTAACGATAATAACTGGTACCTTAGCAGGTACCTCAACGCCATCAAAGCAGGCATGGGAGTTGTACTTCCATTTCATGAAGTAGTTTTCCTGCATCTTTACATGTCTAAATATCATAACACATTCTGAAACAGATCTAACGCGTAGGCCTGTGCAGAAATGTTCCTTGCAAAGCAGAATTCCCCACTACAAATGTACCACTGCAGAGCATCTTTGAGCCTCAGTATAAAACTCAGATAAATGCACAATAGAAACTCGTCTCTTTGTGGAACATTCTGCAGTTGTTCGTATTCAACAATGCACCTGCTTTGCATGGTGGTAAGAATGACCTTCTCCTAAACCCTGGACTGGCACTAACCTTAGTGACAGCAAAGATTATTTTGGAGCTTGTATTAGGGCTTCAAGCAGGATGGAGTCTGCAAGATCCCCAAAGGCTTCTCTGCAACAGAGGTTGTTATTCTGGTGTTTTCCCCCAAAACTGGGGAATAAAGCTGTCCCAGAAGTATGGTTATAAACCAACCCTACAAAGCAATCTGCACTTCATGGTAGCTGCTCTTTATCATTTTCCAATCAACACTAGTTGGCTTCTAATTGATTTTATATTATGTCCCTTACCAGAAGTAAGAATATTGTGTTTACTAGGGCAGCGCAAAGAGGGCAGACCTATTCTTACTGCTGTATTTAATGCTGCTGCTAATCATGGAGATTAGACTGAAACAATTACAACAGCTAATTAAAGAACAATGCGGTTTTTGGCATCTTTTCTCAGAGAGCACTACTGGGAATTCCTAACTCAGGCAAAGCAGAGATAATTAAAAATCGAGCTCCAGTTTCCCCTGCACTGGCAGCTGGATCACACTGATTAAACTGCAAATAAAACACATGAAACCAACACTTTGTAGTGTTTCCAATTTCACTTAAAAGGGCCTTTAAAACTGAATCATAAACAGAGAAACACCACACAGCAAATTATTTAGCTGAAGCCGGATATACAGTCTTCACTGCAGTTGTTTCACAGCTTACTATCTTTTGCTTAGAGTATGGGACACTACTTACTGAAAGGCCTGGTGAGTCACTCAAATCACTAACGTCCCTTCCAAAGGCATCATTGTTCAAGATGTCTTGTAAACTCTAGAACTCAGATTTAACACTGGCATAAAAATTTGGAAGTCCCTTCTGGAAAACACAGAATTGCACCCAATGACACCTCAGTTCATTAATAAAGAGTCAGACAGGGCTCAAACCCCTTTCAGGAAGACTCTGGAGGGATGAAGAGTTGGCACAAATAGCAGCTATTTTAAGACAGCTAGAAGTTCAAGACAAATTTCCAGCTGTCCAGTTAGGGCAAAGATGGAGGTAGAATCAAGCCTTGTCCGAGATTATCTGGTTCTGTGTCTGCTATAAGACACCAGTTACAGAAGAGCGTGCTCAGACCATGGCATCACCTACAGTACAAGCACAGTTACCCAGACAGACTTACACAGCTTTACTTTATAATGCAGATAATAAAAATAATAATGTTTATTCTTGGCTAGCATTTGTGTATATACCTCTGAGTCACACGAAAACAGTAAGAAAACAAACAAACTCAAAGAATAAGACATGAAGGGTGATGCAGAAGTACCAAGTTACTTGCCGTAAGCTCATTTTGGTGTTTAGAAATCTGCCTGAACGTTGTTACTGTGCTCTCTGGACAAGTACTTAATGCTTTGTTAAGTAACAAGGAGATCCTGTTAAAGTTTTGAAACTAATGCCAAGAAATTTTATATTTATGTAGCTTTGTAGAGAAACATCAGCATTAACTCATTTTCACTGATCCCACTAACTAGACATACTGCACACAAAGTTGGTATCGGTATAACACAGCCAAGACTGTAAACCAGGAGGAGCAACACATCCCTTCTGAAGCAAAACTACATTTAGCATTATATACTAAATAAACATATTTAATAAACAACAAAAAATAATAATAAAAAGCAAGGAGACTGCATTCAGCACCAGCAACACTTACATTAAAGGAAAGTGCTTAAGGAACAGAGTGCTGTTGCCAGATGATCCAGGGGAAGGCATATAACGATGGGGAACTTTTCCAAGATGAGGTGTTTCTAAGTTTTTGCTAAACATTTGAAAGTCTGGGCTACAAAGCAGAAAATCTGCTGGGAAAAACTGTCAGAGAGACCAAAGAAAGGGGAATATACGTGCCTTCTACCTACATATGGTCTTACAGATTACACAGCAGTCCTGCTTTAGATACATGTCATGGGAACAGTTTGGAAGGCTGTCTCAAAGTTAATTAGTAGAAAAGCAAAATAATAATAAAGGTCCTTGTGGAGAAAGCCCAGTTAGCACAGTTGAACCTGGGAGGAAATGCTCAGGTGCTCAAGAACAACCAGCCTGGGCACATAAGTGTTACAAACATTGTGTTGGCTTTTGTTATGAAAATATCACCACAGTGACAGGTGGAGAGCATCTCCTGAGAACACTCCTTTGCCCTCTGCCACCAGGAACGAGCCCAGGACAGTGCAGCTGTATTGTCTGCCAGTAGAGCTCTCTATTATTCAAGTGTCAATTCTCTTTACAGAGGTAGGCAGGTATGCACGTGAATTATCACAGCCCTACCTCAGCTTCCTATATCAACTTGGTGAAGATTTCAAAGCTCACAGAATATTTTCACTCTGAACTCTAGAGACCTCAGAGACTCGACTGAGGGTTTACCATCTATTTCACCCAGAGTCATCCTGAACTGTCACCTTTTATTCTCTTCATTGCCAGAGCTAGAATCATTCTTTGCATTTAGCTCCATTTCTTTAACTGCATTTACCTAAAACAAACTTAAAAAATTATTTTAGCACCCCGCACTGCCTAGAAATCAACAGCAGCATCAGTAAAAGAAGCAGACATTGTCCTTAGGAAGGGCTGCAAGGAGAAGTGGCTGTCAAATAACAGTAACAGGAAGAGATCCAAAAATCCTAATAAACAAACTCAGTGACCTGGCTTGTGACTCACAGCATGATCTTGATGAAGGTATTGCAAGAGCTTTGTGACTGTTTCTCCTCCGCCTGATCAAACAGGGACTGACAATGACTGTGATGATTCCGTTTTGTCCACTTTCTTCTTTAGATGCACACATGCTTCATTACATGGACATAAGGTATTTCTTATTTTAAGCCATTTGTTGTTTCCTAATACTTTTCTTCGTCTCTAGTAACACAAGCTTAGACTAAAGAAGCAGCTTTCATAGTTTGCTCTGAAATTACAAGTTTGTTCTCAATTGCCAAGATGATATCTCATACTTAAAGGAAATTTTGGCAAAGAAAAGCAAAGCACTCCACAGCTTTCCTTTTACATGTAGTACCATTACGTCTCTATATACCTGTGTACGTAAGCTATGCAAATTTTCCTAAAAATAAAGATGCTAGTGTAATTGTTATTTCCAGGCTGTGTTCCAAAACCAATTTTAAACTTGGAAAAAACGATGAAAGTGAGATAGCTGGAAAAAATACTTCGGTTTTTACTTAATAGTAAATGCTTGAAAGGATCACAACATTTTATAAGGTCATATATAACACCAGTTACACAGTAATGTATTATTCAGCTCCAGTAAAGAATATAAATCCTTGTAATGTACATGGTTAAAGTGTGGTTTTATTCTTATTATCCTTTGGCCTTGACCCATTTTTTGCTGAGCATTATAATGTTCAGACGATGAATATTCCCTGAGACTCTGTAATTAAACCTGTAATGTAAGACTTTGCCTCTGGCTATTGGTCACATTACCTGGCACTCACATTTACGGAGATACCACCTACCACTTCTGTTCTACCACCCAGCCTCTGAGCCACAGCCCTGACCCTCTGTGAAATATGCGCTATTGATATTTCTCAGCCTGAGGCAGACTGGTACTTGGGCAGAGATTCAGTCTTTGCTATTGCATCGTTGAGGTTTATGGCAAAAACACGACGACTGACAAAATAAAATCCCTGCTCAAACCTTTCCTTTTTTCCCCAAAGAATTTCTAGGGGAGTATATGGATGCTTAAGACCAGGAGTTTGCAGCACACATGCTCCATCCCTTTATCAATAGGATAAAATAGCATTTCCACTCTGCTCCAAAAGCTGGTAAAGAAAAGACCCCTGAAATTTGTATTACCTGGTGACTGCCATTATTTACAGTCTCCTGCTCTGCAGCAGGTCAGCAGGGAGAACACCTGAACTTCTAGGACTTTTCTGGTACACGCGTGCATAACACAGCACTGTGTTTAAGGAGTGTCTTCTGCTCACCTTTTATGAAAATATCAAAAGATCTGGTTTTGTTTTGAAGTGAAAAAGCACTCTAAATCTCTAAAACTTGTAACTCCTAAGAAAAGGTTTTCCTACACAGCTCTACAGGTCTCTCATTCAAAAGCAACACCAGATGGATACCTTTAAGGACTCCGGCAAACACCTTTCATCATTCTTAGGAATTTCACTGTACATCTTTGCACAGCATTTGCACTCCTGTGATTGTGACCAGCCTAATGGATCCTTCTTCCCTACTGAATGCTGAAGCAGGCATTTTAAATGCACTTGTTCGCATGTGTTGATTTAAAGTGCACGCAACTTTGAAATTCACTCCCTTTCAGCATTACTACCAATAAATAATTTAAAAGTATATTAAGACAGCAAAAGCCAATTCAATGAAATTATAAGCAAGTGTTTTTGCATCAAGCGCCAGAATGATGGAAACACTTAAAACAACATCTTCCATTCAGAGCATGTGAGCGCTCACGTTGATGCAACTACCTAACCTGGAAGTCTTCTTGTGTTTTACTGAGTAAGGGCTATCACCCAGCTCTGTAAATGATGCTCTCTTCTGGAAACATACATTCAAGATTTCAAAATATCTAGTGAAAACAACAGTTTCATAACTAGAAAGACAAACTACAAGTCTAATTTCAGCCTAAACTATGTAATTTCGAATCTGAATAGAAGAACACTGAATTTTCCAAGCAAGTAGCACT